>NC_021161.2:3173439-3177249 GCF_000331145.2 Cicer arietinum
ATATATATATATGCATAAGAAAAATAAAATAATAGAAATAATGTAATGTTTTAATATATTACATCGTTAACGGTCATATGATCAATTTTTGATCGATATCCATCGGTATGATAACGAGGTGTGTCCCCAAATTTAATACACTTTCCCCTATATCTACGAAAATAAATTTGAATATGTTAGTGAATCAATTGATAGTTGTATAAATATAATATTTAACTTTTTTTTGATATTTACCTTTTTGCGAATGGAAAACGAGGCTCAAAATTACTTATTGGTGCAAGAAACGACATATGGTACCATGCCCACGTTTGAAGTAGATGTGAACATCCGCCGAACGACATAACACCGGGTTCAGATGCACGACACAATTCTCTATAAAGTGTGGCCAAGCACGCTGAACCCCAACTATATTCTCCTGTCTCTCGCAAATCTCTCAACAAGTGCAACCACATAATATGTACTCTGTTGTGGGATTTGTCAGGCATTAATATGCCGCCAATCAATTGTAAAATGTATGCTCTACAATGTATAATTATTTTTTCATTAGATGATTCTGGAGTTAACATTGAAAATGTTTCTCTCAGCCATTTTAATTTTATAAAATTCCCTTTTTTTTGTGATTCAGGTGGCATGACTCCTAACAAATCTAAAAAATCATCTGTCCATGACACCATAGTTGATCCAGTTACAGCTTTACCCCCAACACGTAAGCCAAGAAGCAACGCAACATCTTCTAATGTTATGGTACATTCACCCGTTGGAAGATGAAATGTGTGGGTTTCAGGTCTCCATCTTTCAACTAAAGCTGTAACAAGTGAATTATCTATTTTATAACTTTCTATTTGTGATACGTTACCAAACCCGGCTTCATTCAACAATGGAATTATTAAAGAATTTGGTGAAATGTGTTTATGGCTAAGTGATCTTAAATTTTGAGATGAGTCCTATAACAAGCAAAGAATAAAAATATATTTGAAGATATTAAAATATAATATGAGATATTAGAATAAAAATATATGAGATATTTGAATAAAAACTACATTTTAATAAAACTACATTTTAGAATAAAACTGAGTATAAAATATATAAAATAAAGTAGTGTATTACTTACAAAATTTTGAATGTAGTGTAGCGCTGATCTGTGATTATCATCATTCCATAACAATGCCATTTAGATGAGATATAAATACCAAGGAAGAAATACTAATAGTGAAATAGTGAAAATATAAAGAAAATTAAAGTTGTTAAGTGTGGAAGAGTGAAGAAATATGATGATGGCCTTAGCCTATTTATAATCAAAAGAATAATTTGAATGACCATTAAAATATTATGCATGCAAGGATTAGATTTGACAATACACAAGTAGGCTGAACACAAGGCAAGGCTGACCACAATTAGGCTGAACACAATGCCAATGCTGCACACAAGCAAGTTCCAACGTGAAAGAATCAGATTCTCCCTAAATCGCCTTTTGGAAAGGCGATTTCTCAAGTGGTTTTCAAGGTCGCCTTTGTGAATGGCGACTTGCTTCAGCGTGTGTCACGAAGTTGCCTTTGGGAAAGGCGATTTATCAAAGGCATGTTAATGAAGTCGCCTTTGGGAAAGGCGATTTGTAGGTGTGCATGCATGGCTCGTATAGGCAAATCAGAATGACAATGGAAAAGCTTTCAATTAGGATTCAATGGGATTGGACAAGTGTTGGAAGTATTTTACAGCATTGCATGTATTACAATTGGTTGTCTATAAATATGATTTTCATCTCAATTGCATTTCATCTCAATCCCAATATCTGATTTTCATATCAATGGCACCAAAAAATATAGTTTTTCTTATTTATTACAATGGTGAAATATGTGAAAGACAAGATATTGGTAAATATTTCAAAAGCGACGAAAAAAAAGCTATTCGAGTTAATTTTGGATGCAACCTTACCTACTTGAAGAAAAAAATTGAAGCAAAGTTGAGGTTAGAAAATCAAAAGGTGTCTAATATAATTTTTCGACACCCTATCTCATTTGGACAAGGCCTAGTTCATTATGAGTTGTTAAATGTTGAAGACGACGAAGATGTTGAACTCATGTTTGATGTTCATAAACAGTGGCCGCAACTCGGATCTATCGAGTTATATGTCACATTTGAGGATGGTAATCCATTATACGATATTGGTCAACCATCATCCTCAACCACACCTCACCCTGAATACCATTTTGAAACACAAAACACTTATTCTTTTCAAAATAATGAATCTTACCAGCCCGACTCATACCAACCCGAACCATACTTTGACCATGCCGAAACATCTGAACCTGAACCATCTCAACTTGAACCATATATTCCACTAGGTGATATGACCGATTTTGATCAACAAGAAATAAGTGAAGAGAGTGAAGAAGAAACATACTTTGATGAAGACGAGGACGATGAAGGTGACAACGACAATGATGACGATCTAGAGCTAACATATGATCCACCATTCCATATGTGTAATCTAAATTTGGATAATACTTACCAATCCTCCGAATTTGATATGCAATCTAATGAACCACCTCCATTAGATGCATCTCTTGAGATTGGAATGAAGTTTAATAGCAAACCAGATTGTCAACTTGCAATTAAGCATTATCACATAAAACACTCCCTCAATTACCGTGTTGTGAAATCTGATCAATACAGGTATGTAATTAAATGTGTCAATCCACAATGCTTGTTCAAATGCAGGGCTTCGTTAAGTCAAAAAAGTAACCAATGGATGATTGGTCATTTGAAAGGACCCCACAATTGCGCAAATTCTTCTATGTCACAGGATCATACCAAGCTCGACTCTAACATCATATGCGAAAGCATAAAGTCTCTTTTGAAAGCTGACCCATCAATTAAAGTGAAGGTGATCATTGCACATATTCGGGAACGATACAACTATACAATCACTTACAGAAAGGCATGGATGGCAAAGAACAAAGCTATCGAAACGATTTATGGGAACTGGGAAAAGTCTTACAATGACCTTCCAAGGTGGTTGTTGACTATGCAAAAATTTCTTCCAAGAACTATTGTGGAAATGGAAGTATCAGTTGCATATCCTGATAATACTCTATTGCAGGGGTCAAAACTTTTCAAACGATTATTCTGGGCTTTCCCTCCGTGCATATCTGGGTTTAAATTTTGTAAACCATTTGTCTCAGTGGATGGAACTTGGTTGTACGGAAAGTACAAGGGGACTCTTTTGCTTGCTGTTGCACAAGATGGAAACAAAAATACAATTCCAATTGCTTATGCACTTGTGGAAGGTGAGACAGGGGGTGCTTGGAGACACGAATCAAGTCGACATTTGTTTGATTTCAGATAGGCACGAATCCATTAAGAGTGCCTATAATAATCCAAATAATGGTTGGCATGATCCTCCGTCAACACATGTGTACTGCATCCGACACATTGCACAAAATTTCATGAGAGAGTTCAAGGACAAAGGACTTCAAAGAAAACTCGTTTGTATGGGTAATGATCTAATTCTTCTTAGTATATTTTCCATTTATCACTTAATCATATTTGATAATTTTTACATCATTTCTTACAGGATATGCATTAAATGAGCCATCATTCAAGTATTACCGCAATGAAATCAAGATGGAAAATCCAGAGGCTTTAAGATGGATCGATAATATCCCCCCAGAACAATGGACTATGGCTTATTCTCAAGGTCGACGATGGGGACACATGACAACAAACGTTTCCGAGTCCATCAACGCAGTGCTCAAGGGTACACGCAATCTCCCAATCACTGCTTTGGTACAATCAACATACTATAGATTG
>NC_021161.2:3178074-3204833 GCF_000331145.2 Cicer arietinum
ATATATATATATATATATATATATATATTAATTTTGTTATTTCAACAAAAATTGAAATAATTATTTTTTACAAAAAACTAACCTTTTAAAAATTGACATTTCGAAATTGAATTTCCTAAAATTTTATCGTAATTTAAAATTTTTATTTATCTATTTTTATGAATTATATTAATTATATATATATATATATATTATTTTTGTTATTTAAATAAAAATTAAAATATTTTTTTTAACAAAAAAATTATTTTATAAATGTCCATTTGGATTTATTAAATTTTTTTCATAATTTAAATGTCTATTTATTTAGTTTTTATGTATTTTTATTAATTAAAATAATTAAATTATATATATGAGTAACGAAAAAAAATTGAAATTTTTTTTTAAAAAAAAAAAAGCAGTTGGAAGTCGCCATTTGGGAGTAGGCCTTCCTTAAGGAAGTCACCATTCCAAATGGCGACTTGTAAGGGAAAAAAATTTTGAAAAAAAAAAGGGGCATTTTGGTGTTTTAATTTGGAAAGAGGGTATATTGGGATATAAATTTGGAAAAGGGGGTATTGGAAAAAAATAGCCACATTTCTCACCTCAGTCAAAAAACTGACTTGTACGTTTTCATAGAGAACTTTCTCTACTCGTTTCTAAATAGTTTTTCACAAATTCTATACATCATTTATTATCTTATATTATATCTCTTATTTAAATATTACTTCATAACATCTACTCAAAATTTTCTAAATTAATCTCACATTATTATTTCATAACGTCACATTATTATTTTATAATATTTGTCCAACATCTTTCACAATAATTCCACATTACTATTCAATATGTTTTTTTTTTTTTTTGCATTAATCAACTTCACATTTTCGCGCTACCTATCATCTACTTATTTGTTAGCAATTGCATTTCAAAATATATAATATTGAACTTAATAACATGAAAAGTTTTTTCAACTTCTTCTAAATTGAGGGTACATATATCTCTTTTGCTTACTTTTAAAATATATTTTAACTATTTATATGTGCCGTTTATTGTTGAGTGCTTCTCTTCTATAAATTACATTGATAAAATTGAATATATATTATTGATATAACTACTATATCAATATTCATTTGACAATTGAGACATAAAACTTCATATTAATTTTCAGATTCTTCTCTTTCACTCTTTTATTCTTATTTTTATTCTCTTTTCATCTTTGTCCTATAAATGATGCATGTGTTGTTGTAACTGAATATTATAAAGGAATAAAAATGACTTTTTTTTTTCATAGCTAGGAACATTATCCCTAAAAGTGAACACTCAAATTTAAAATTTGAATGAAGAGGTTGAGCTAGTGTTTAATAATATTCGTTGAAGGTCGAATTAATAGTGAACACTCAAATTTAAAATTTGAATGAAATTTTACTTAACTCATTACCAAATCTTAAATTACCAAGACTCTTATTCCTAAAAGTCGTAGAGTTAAGAAAAAGGTTGACACTATAGCATTTCTTATTTATGTTTTTTTTCTTTTCAAAACCGAACAAGTGTGATATCCCTTATTAAGCCAATGTAGCATTTTTTAGAGGTTCTAGGTGATTTTTCATCTTTTGATTCATAGTCGATCCATGGTGCAAGTGAGTGAAGCAATGACTTTAGGCCTCAACCTATCAAAAAGTTTGAGAAAAAAGGGCATAGAAAACAATTCTTGCAAAAGAGAGAGGTGGCTAAAGAAGAATAAGACAGGGAAATGGTCAATAGAACTAGGGTTTCAGCTGGCATTTGAACCTTTTTTATGCAATATTGAGATTAGAACCTTATACCATGTAGTTTTATTTTGAATATGTAAAACGTTGGGCCACTTTGGAAGTTGTGTTAATATGAATGCACTCTATGAAAAATGATTTTTTTATATAAACCACTTTCTCATTTGAAATAATTTTTAGATTTTTTCAGATTAAAATTTATTCAAAAAATTGTAACAAACTGATGAAAACGTGATTTTTTAAAGAAATAAACGGCAACAAACTGACATTTAATCTCCGTAGGTTTTTCTATACTAAGTGAGCCTGTAGGGAATACAATCAACTCAACAAGAAGTTGAACACTATCTGCTGCATCTACTTTCACAAGAACAATAATCACAATTTCTATGAAAATTCCATATTATTACATAATAGGAAACAAGAAGAAATAATGGAGTCAAGAGACCCATATCAGTCTTTAGAATTTAGATACACAAATTTTCACATTCACTGAAGCCTAAAAACACAATTACGTGATGATCAGCAACTAATATAACTGTACAAAGTATTTGACATGGTCACAATTAAAGAATCATAGAGTATGATTCTCACACTGGCTGCAAAAGAAACCTTCTCTTTGAGGTGTTTGCTTTACAAATAGTTCTGCAGGTCCAATAATTTCTTTTTGCTTGTTATACTCCTGCTTTTTCTGTCAGTAGAAATCGAACTCGGTACCCCCGAGGTTTACAACACTCACACACACTGAGTACCAATCACTTGAGCTAGACCTCGATGGTATTATACTCCTGCTTCAGTTGCTCTGGATGCTTGGAAGAATTGGCTTTTTGGAAAGTTCTCTGGATCGAGTGATCTTTCCATTCTTCTTCTCATACTCTTGTTTAAGTTCCTCTAAACGCTTTGTTATCTGATAAGAACAAAAACGCAGATGCATAACGATAAGAATTATGTGACTTCACAAATACTATATATCTTTTGATACTTATATTGCATTTGATATAGGAGCAACAGAATAAAAAAGGGATATAAAATACATTCTAGAAACAACTTGCATGGTGACTAATTCCTATTTATCCCTATTTCTAAATTTCTACCTGTGGTAGATTTGGAAAGTCCAGGTAAAATAATAAAGAGTTTCTTTTCCCACCTCACGTTTCTAAAAAACAACCCGCACTTGTCCAGATGGCTTCCAGGCAAGGAAAAACTGTGTTGGTCTCTGGAAGTATACTTTCAGACGACATAAGAAGTGTGTTTTTTCTAGATGTGTACTTCTGAAGTGACTTTGTGGGGTAGGAAAAGTTTGTCCCTTATTCCTAACATATTATGAGCCCAAGAGTCATGTAGCTCTGTTTTCCCTGAGGCCTGCCTTTTCTCTTCGTGAAATTGGGCTTCACGTATTAAATCACCAACTCAGCACAAAAACTGAACTTCATATATGATCCTTCCTTTCCCAGTTTTCCTAATACACCAATCTCTCTTCTTCACCTAGATGCAACCCAAATATTCAGTAGCATTTAACAGTTCCAGCAACAACAATTCAGTCAACCAGAATTTTGACGCGGCTGATGACCCATCTCTGCCCATGGTGGAACTTGCTTTTGGCAGCACCTACAGCAATATTATTGCAGCTGTTGCTATTACCTTTGCATCACCAAATTCTGTTTTTGCCGGCAATGCCATTGCAGCTTTTACCATCTCATTTGTATCACCGGAAATGTAACAACGTCAACCGCACCAATAACTCCACACATTTCTCATCACTAGCATCTTGTTCCCCTCCTCAGCTGACACTGAAGTAATCTTGAAGACCAACCTTCTCCATCTGACTTTCTTTCTTGGTCCTGATCTCCGCTTTTTCCCTTTCATCAAGTAGGTGCATACCCATACGCTGTTGTTCTCATTCTTGGTGTGCCTTTTGTTCTAAGATCATTGATTCCTCCAATTCTTGTTCTTTCTGTTTATCAAATTCTTCCCTCACCTTCATTTGTTCATGACTTTCGTCACTGTTAAATTTGATTTTCTGCTCTGGTTCTGAATCTTAAACACATCCCTAGTCTTCTTGCTCGAATTGCTGAGAATGGCCTTCGGAAAACCCCAACAAGAAGTATTTGGATTGCTCTCCTTCCAAAAAACCCACCGAAGTTTCAACTCTTCACCCATTCTTCTTGCCCCAAAATATTGCTCTGCCTGGATCAGCCTCCCTTCCATCAAATCTTGGAATCAATGTTGTAGCTATCTTCACACCCAATCCCCCTAGATTAGAATTGCTCTGATACCAGTTGATAGAAAACAACTTGTATTATTGCCGAATTGAGGGAAAGAACAAAGATTTCAATCTATTTGTAGAGTATTTGAGAGTCTAGACTCTCCCAATTGCCTAAAAGACACCAAGTCTATACAAATGACAAGATCATCCTCTCTCTAATCGTTGTTCTCTATTTATAGGCAACATGCCTTATCTTTCTTAACTATCTCTCTAAACCACCCACTAACTAACAAATTAACTAATTCCTTAATAACTAACTAAAAAACTAACTAATTAAGGGTGTGTTTGATTCCGTGTTAGCACTCCCTTAGCGCGCCCAATATGAAGCTACCAGTTCTAAACAAAGACTAAGCCTCTTAACATACAGTAACAAAGCATACTTAAAATTTTCTTTCTTTTTTATAGTATTATACATTTCCTAAGTTGAAGCAGATTGGTTAACGAACTTTAATCCTTGTATCTCTTCACATGAATAAACCAAACAATTATTTTCTCTTATAAAATAACAGTTTGTTTGGTTTCTCCTTTTCCCACTTTTGAAATGCACAGCATCAAGAACCAATAGCTCATACTGGATAGTTTGGATCTCTCCTAGTATAAATTTGATATCCTTGCAAATCCTTTCCTCCTTAATTCTCATGCGAACTACCATTGAAAAGGCTAAAAGACAATGCTATGACACATGATTTTCTGCATACAAATTCAACATAGCTTGATATTTTAGAACAAGAGCAACTTCTGGGATTGTATCAATATTATGATTATTATAATTGTCAAGAGAATCATCATCTGAGCAAACAAACCAACAAACTAGAGTTCAAATGTAATCCGATAGTGCAACATTAAATTTTAACTTTTGATAAACCAAAGGAAAATGGACATTCTAAACACAGGGGATTAAGTGTATCCTGCTATAACACATTCTAAATTCCAAGGACGAAAACAAATCTTTTTTGGTCTGCGGCTGTGCATGTGAAAATAAAAATGAAACACAGGAAGGAAGAGAACCTTGATGGAATAAGCAAGCGGCAATAATGTGTCAGGATTCATTGCATCCTCGGGGAAGTTTTTCAAACCATGTATCAGTTTCTCAAAAGGCAATTTAACCTGAGAAGGAAACATAAAACAAGCAATTAATAGAGATTTGCTTTGATTCATAAAACAAAACACAAAGGTCACATGATACTTACCAAGTCATCATGGCAGTACTTTAATAGAGCTAAGCCAACTTTAAAAACAATTTTAACACCCTGAAAGGATAAGAATGTCATTATTAAAGATTAATGTTTGAAACCAACTAATACGGTTTGGGGAGAGCATGGCTAACCTCATAGAGAAAGACATCCCAAATTCGAAGAGCCAAATGGAATGGAAAGGAATATGAAAATACTGTTATGAACCACTGACTTGCATACATGCTAGGATTTATCATTTCTTGGGAAAAGTGCTCTCCCAACTTTGGTAGATGCTCCCGCACCAAGCGTTCAAATTGAAAGAGGTATTGCTGTACCAGAGGCAATCCGGCCTACACTCAAAGAGCAAATAATAGTCACAACATGCATGCAATTGAAAACATTTACAAGTCTTTACTCATAAAAAAGTCAGTGTTTTCAACAGTTGCTATAGCAGTCCTACAGTGACATTGCTGCTATTGTTATGCAGTACGCTATTTAGTACAAAGTGCAATTGTTCATATAGCATTGTAGCATAGAAAAATTTGAACAACTATTTACAGGTCAAACATGCATGCAATTTAAAACATTTAAATTTCTTCACTAACACAAAACGTCTGTGTTATCAAATAGTTGCTATAGCGTAGCAGAATTTGAACATGTCGTTGTTGTTATGCGATACGCTAATTAGTACAAAGCGTTGTCAAATTGCAGCTATAGCGGCGCTGTAGCATTGTAGTGTAGCAGAATTTGAACAAACCACTATTTTCCACTATCCGCGATTGACAACTACAAAAAGTATATTATAGGACAGGGATAACATAATACATTGACAGTATCAACAGTGAAAACAAGTGAGTTCATGGAACACAATAGTTACCAGATACAGCCCCTCCATTGGGGCGTGAACGGCTCCTTTAAGCAACGCCACCAATAACCAAAATGCATCCTCTTCACTCATATAAAGAAGCAAAAGACCAGCTAAAAACCCCATTCCCTGGATTTTGAATTGATCAATATTTGGATATACTTTGCAACAAGCGAAAGAAAAAAAAGTGACGGGTTTCTGAGTAATACCTGAACATATCCTACATCTCTGTCAAAGACTGAGTAAGCTTTTAGAACATTGTAAAGGGACCGCTGTCCAGGTCCGTGTCTTTGTTGAAAGAATACATGTGAAGGGAAAGTCCGAGAAATGTCTCGAATTATATCCAGTTCAGAAGCTGATGTCTCATATATCACCAATTGCTGTAATAAGCACCATGTCTTGTCAATGCAAACCCACAAATGTGGAACAGTTGTCGAATGAAATTCAGGACAATGTCAAAAAGAACAAGGAGGAAACTTTGCATATAAAAAATAAATATTTTGTTTTAATCCTTTATTTCACACTTTAACCAGTAGCCATCACAAACCTAATTACACTTGCAAAATATATGACCATTTGCAAAAGGTCAAATTTTATTCAATTCATATTAGTTGGTGAACTGCAACAACAACACCGTGACTATCACTGATCATACCCTATAGAATATTCTACAAATAAATCAATATTGATTACCTCGTAAACTCCAGGATTCATCAGCAATAGGTCTCGGCTTCCCGATATTAATTGCCAAACAAGACCCCTTAAACAATCAGGAATTCCTTTCCTTATACGCCTTTTTACAACATGAGGTTTTCTTCTTAGGTAATGCTTCCAATCACTCCCACCAACCCCAATCATCTTCCTCCATTTTCTAACCCTTCTCTGCTCCTTAATTCTGATGAAAGATAGACGACAATAAAGGTAAAAAATATATTTTGATGCTCATTCATGCTTAAAAAATAAAAACACATAACAAATCGGACGAAAAACGACATACCTCTCGTACTCATAAGCTGATCTACTCGTCTTAACTACGCCCTCAGAAGTGGTAGCATCCTGTTTTACAAACCCAAATCTATCCAGCGCTCTTGGTGAAGGAACTGGACCTGGTTCATAGTCATCGACTCTCTTCTTTTCCATTCAAAAACAAAAAGTTAGCTCTCTCAAACCAGAACACAAATGACATAGCTTGCCGCGCGAAACATTACAGTGACAAAAACCTGAAAACGAAGGTGTAAAAAGGATGACGTCATTGTTATTTTACTAAATATATTGATAAGAAAAGAGAATAAATCAGCACACACATAGTTACAGTATATTCTTAATTGATCCAAAATAGGTAACATGTTCACCAAGGATGCAATAAATAAGATAAACTTGGACAATATTACAACTTGCCCATTGTTGTGCCCCACAATACAAAGAAAGTAACCATTTGAACCTTTATATGATACTTCCTCTGTTACAAAATATAGGCAAAAATTGATCAAAGAAAGTTGATGTATCTCACACGCCTCCGTCCCAAAATATACATCAACTTTCGTTAACCCATTTTCGCTTATATTTTGGGATGGAGTATTACATATTAATAAAAATTATCGACAAAATGAAATGGACTGAGGTACTAATAACTAACTAATGAGGCACGTAGGGTCGACCTGGTGCTTCCAGGTTTGATTCCGATGGTGTCAAAAGAATACTTGGCTATCAGCAATCACACTCTGCAACAATTATTAGTCCTTGGTTGAAAACTTTGGGATACATTGGATTTGGATCATCATAAAACTAATTCATAAGCCTATAAAAGTAAACCACCACTCCCCAGAAAATATAGAGTAACTGAATACTACAAATTAATCGAGATCACAAAAGAGTAAAGTAAAAACATGTTTCTTGCATTCTACATTAAGTTATAAATGAAGCCATGTTTCAAACTGAAGAATATGATTATGTTCCCAACGACACATTATCTATAAATTCCGAAGAAGATTGAGAATGAGGTCCAGGGTTAGAACCCTTCCAACAGCCAATGTTAATAATTATTATTAATATTGTTACTATTTTGCTGACTAGTCACTCCTCCTAGTCACTCCTAGTCCCTAACTCTCTCGGCCATCAAGTCAATCTTATATCTCTCCTTCTGACTAATAACATAACATTCAAACAACTAATATTACCTATAAAATAAACATTATTTGTAAATTTCAGTTTATCAATTCAATGTTGAACTCACAAAAGAAAAAAAAACAATGGTAAGAAAACAGCTACTTCTAAATTTCACAAAACAGCTAATAAACACAATTTATAAAAATAAAAATAAAAAAGTGATTTCATCAACCGTACCACAAATTCGAAGGTATATGATGTTGATTTCATTGTAGCATTCAAGAAATAACAAATTATTGCATCAAATGTTTGAAAATTAGCAATGATGACAAAAAAGATGTTAAAAAGCAAAGGGAAAAAAGGGCACACAAAATTCCCAAAAATGAATTATAAAAAATAATATAGCAAAAAAAACAAAACCTTGTAATTGTGAGTGATTGGGTAATTGATTGAAGGGTATAGTGGGTGTGATTGTGAAGGAACACCAAATAGAGAAGGATTTGGATCCAGCAAAAACCTCGGGAATTGGAAATGAAGGTTCGATGGTTATTTCTCACACAATAGGAAGAAGGAATGAAGGAACCATACAAATCATATTTATTTATGTAAGCCTTTTATTTCTTTGGTGTATTTATTTATGCACTTAATCAAGAAGAAATTATCTTTTTGTAATTTTTTATTGATTATGATTATTGATATTATTATGCATATATAAGGAAAGAGTTTAATGAAGTGTAAGATATGATTTATTTTTTTAAAGATAATAATCTTTCCATTAAAAAAATATAATTTAATTCATATACATATTAAATATATCAAAAAAAATTACAGTATTAGTTACAATTGTTAAATTATTAGTAAACTTTTACTTTTGTCGTAATTATTTATAAAATCACTCATATAAATGGTCATAATTTATTGATTGTGTAAAACTTTTTACATTGACAATACATAAAAATTAAACTCTAAAAATATTTTAAATTTAATTTATCTATTAGTACTTTATTTTCAAATCATTAAAGTAATTTTTTTTTTTAAATATACATTATTTGTTTAAGAAAAATTTTAAACCCTAGAAAAATCGTGTCTCTCAATGTTTAATTAAGATGGAACTATGTTTTAAAGAATTTAGAGGTAAGTAAAACCTAAATAAAGATTATGAAAAATACTAGTTTTTATGAAAGATTCTTTATAAAAAGGAGAAAAATCATATGTATCAACATGTAATACTCACAAATCTTAATCACCTCTGATATGGTTAAATTTAACAATGCAATAGTAAACAAAATTATAAGGAATAATAGTTCAATTTATTGATGGTAAGTTTCAATATCAAGTACACTATGAATCATTTCATGGAATTTGGCAAAGTAAAAGGGACATTGTGAGTTAATGATTGAAAAGAAGCTCACAAAAGAAATTGGTGAAATTGAGTCGGGCATGGCAGACCGGCTTTGTCCCCAAAGAGTGTGACAAAAATGATTGTTGAGGTAGAACTTGATTAACAACGAACTATAATCAGTTATGGGCGGACCCATGGTAGCAAGTCTTGACGCACCCAAAACCAAATCGGCACCAGCAATGGGCAACAAGCAGACATATAGTTGAAGTGTGTGGCCCTGAACTTGGACTTGAAAATGATCAATAAACCCCTCTGTCGTCAAGGAATTCCTACTATCTACCATAACCCGAAAATTGTCGGCATTCATAAATGGTAATTTGAGAAAGTGAGTCACTCAGGGTTGAATAAAATTGTATGAACTTTTGTTATATTTCAATTGTTAACTCATTGATTGTACCATGGAAACGCATTGTACCTACTCTTGGATCACCTTTCAATGCATTAGAGGACAAGTGATATGCATAATCAATGGGTTCAAGGTCGGATATTTTAGATTATGGGTTACTATTTAGGGTTAAAGTGTTTAGGTTATAAGGTCTAGATCAAAGTGAGGGTGAGATTCATCATCAGTATGGAGCAATAAGTATTGTCTTTTAGGGCAACTATGGACAATAGGAGAACTTGGCATCGCATGTGTAGTACGGAACTTTCTCACTACACAACTGCATTTTGGGAATAAAGACATTTTTTAAAGTAGGTTTGTAGGAAGGTAGTGGTGTGGGTCGGGTGATTGGAATATGAAAGATTGGGGATAAGGATGTGTTTCGGGTCGAGTTCGATGTGTAAGGTAAGATGGGTCAGGAATGGGTGGATGACATATATGGTTTGGGTTTGGGTTGATACTTTTCTTCAAAAAGTTTAGGAAGAGAAAAAAACCTTTGAGATGGTGTGGGGGTTTTGGGCTAGCACATCACATCGTATGTCCGTTTTGAGTTTGTTAATAAAACAGTCCAAAATAACATTGTCACTTAATCCATGTACCCTATTTTCCAAGGAGGTGAATTCAACCGAGTTAGCTTCCATAGGGACGAATGAGGGCAATTGTACTATGACAGTCCGAATTCCAGTTCAAGAGCACGCTTGGACACGACTCAAGACTAAAACGGAGAATTTCTACTATGCATTTGGTACCATGGAACGACGTCTTTTGTCAAGATGAATGGAAGTTAAAAAAGTTTTGCCTAAAAAATCCCCTACAAAACATTTGAACCATTAAAATGAGAAAAATCAATTTTACATTCTATACTGAAAATGAGGTCAATGATGGTGGAGGAGATTCGATGGGAGACGCTCCCAGAGAAGATTGAAGCGTATGAATGCTTGTTTCCAGGCGAACCAAACGTTCAAGATTAGCAACTCGATTGTGGGCATATTCGGCGTCTTGTCGCTCCATCATGTGCAAGATGCATTTCAAATATGATTGAACTTCATTCAAACGAGCGTTTTTCGCCATTGGAGTTCATCGAATTTAGCAAAGTAAAAGGGAAACTATGAACTAATGATTGAAAATAAGTTGTCAAAAGAAATAAAGAGAATATAAATCGGTCGTACTAATTGTCCAATCATTGTCAGCAAATCCCCTTTTCCTTTCCTAGATAGTTCAAGTCCTTGAATAGTTTGTAAATCAGCGAGGCTCAAGTGCTCATTCTTCTCTCTTGCTCGCATGGTTTTGTTGTTAGTTGTCTTTGCACTATAACAATTCTTGTCTTCATTTGAATATTACTTTTTGCATTTGTTACACACCCACTGCTCTATATATGGTTAGATAATTTTTTAATTGGTTAAATATCCTATTTTTATGAATTATTTTATTTAACATACAACATAACTAATTTATATATGAATTTGCTGCAACCTCTGAAACGGAGTCATACAATTTAATGTAGTAGTAAATCTTGATCGTTAATTTATAATACAACGACTATAAACATGCAAAATAAATTTCAACAATTTTACACGGTACTAAATCTCGTTTTTCTATTTTAGATCAGACGATCCAAATCAATCTAAATTATCTAATTGAGTCCAATTCCCAAGTAGTTTAATTTAATATTTCTTGATTAAAAAAATATTTTTTTTTTATAAAAGAAAAATAGTTTGAAAATTGGATTGAGTTGTAGACTTGTAGTGATAACATAATGAGTTTTCTACCATACACCCCCTATTTAAGCCTGCCACTCACTCTCCAATCTATATGAAAATATAATTTTGCCCATTTATTTTGACAAAATTTCAAAATATTTGAAATGATAATTTTCATAATTTTCGAAATAGAAAATTCCAAAATTTTTAAAACTTTTCGGAAGTTTCAAAATTTCAAAATAAGGATTACATTTCGAAATTTTGAAAAGTTTCCAAAGTTTTCAAATCTAAAAAGTTTTGAATTGTTCGAAAATTTTAAAAATTGTCATTTCAAAACTTTCAAATATTCTTAAAATTTACTAAATTAGAAGAATAAAATTATAGAGGGTGACAAATTTAAGTGGGCTTGCATTCTAGAAAACTCTAAGATAATATAATATTGCTTTTCAATTTTCACATATCCAATGGACCAAAAAACAAAAACCCAGGTTCATGGTTGAACACGTAGCAATAGATAGATATACTGTCACTGAAACCAATACACACAGTTATGTTCCTCTTCCTCGTCCAACACACAATTCCACTTCTTGTTTCACACAACATTAGGTAAGATAATCCCCATTTTCATACTTAAGTAATTTTTACTCTCAAATTCTTTATTATCCCTTTTGTTTCCAAGCTTCAAGCTTTATTTGAATTTTGTTGGAAAATTCAGTTTATAGAACACCAGAACTTTTGATGTATATAAAGTTTTGATTTTGGAATAGGAATGGCTTGTTTTTCTTTACCTTGTTGTACTGGGTCATTTTTGACCCCAGACAGGTTACAAATTAGATATTTTAGGGTTTATAGAGGTTTATGCACTAGCTCAATTTTTTTACCTTTGGAGTTTAATCAATGTTATAAACTTCAAAATGAGTTTATATGGAACAAGAATTTTGAGTGTTATGGTAGAAAAAGTAGAGTTTCTTCATTTAGGTTTCCTTATTGTTGCAAAATTGAGCCACTTGTTAGTAGAACTAGGGGTGATAGAAAGAGTGATCATTATGGTAAAGGGGAAAGTAATAGGTTGAAGAAGCGATTTTCGTTGAGGTTGCGGCCGAGGTTACGGTTGTTTGCTATGAGAATGAAAAGGGCTTCTTTTAAATCTGTTTTGAATGAGTTGGGAATGTTTATTAGGAAGAATAATAGGACGGTGGCATTTTCCACCTCGTTTTCAATTGTGTTCACTCTTTGTTTCATGTTTTTGAAATTGACTTCGCTTCCCCCTGCAAAAGTTGTTCCATATTCGGACTTGATTGCGAGCCTTCAAAATGGATATGTGGCAAAGGTTTTAGTTGAAGAAGGGTCTCGCCGTATATATTACAATATGAAATCTCAGGTTGTTGAAAATGATAAGGTTTTGGGTGAAGAATCACAACAAGTAGTAGATGTTTCGAATCTTTTGACTGATAAGGATATAGATGAGGTTGGGAATGAGGATACTTCAAGATCTGGCCAAATTCCTGTATTGAATAAATTGAAGAAAATCTCAACGAAACGAGCTTCGATTCCTGAATGGCAGTATTCCACGAGAAAACTTGATCATGACGAAAAATTCCTTGTTAGTTTGATGAGAGAAAAGGGAGTTACATTTAGCTCTGCGCCTCAATCCGTGTTAATGTCGATGAGGAGTACTTTGATAACTGTGATTACACTATGGATACCTTTAATTCCGTTGATGTGGCTTCTATATCGTCAACTTTCTGCTGCTAATAGTCCAGCAAAGAAGCGGAAACCTAATAGTCAGACAGTTGGATTTGAAGATGTCCAAGGTGTTGATTCTGCAAAAGTAGAACTCATGGAGGTAATTATCTCATAAGTAACATTGTTTATGGTTATGTGACATATAGAAGTGATTTTTGCTGTTTTTCTAATTGTTTAGTCATTAAGTTCTAGTTGAGTCTGCAGTAAGCATTCCTTTGTCCAATGTTGTTAATGGCAGATGACCGAAATACCTCCATATAAACGTGGTATTGAAACCTAGACATCATGGTAGTCATCTATGAACCACTGACACAGACTCAAACATCGGACAAGACACTGACACACACGTCGACAATGATAATAATTTGAAAAAGTGGAAGAAATTGACTTTAGCTACATCTGTAGGACACCAACATGTGTTGGAGACGACATAAATCTGAAATGTCACGGCTACATAGGGTGTCACTTCACAAATTGTCTATGGCGGATGGCCGATTTAGCTGCCGCGAAGTCGGCCACGCCATTCCAATTGAGTGATAAAATAAGAAAAACAAGGTAGATATGCCAAAAGGTTGTCTTTTAGAATAACTCTGGCCTCACGGACATGGTTATACTTATAGTATAGCCTGTGGCATTTAGATGCATTGTCACAAAAATAAACCTGATTGCATCAAAATATTGTAGTTTGAATTGTTTTGTGTGCATGGAGTGTTCATTGAATGAGTTCCATTCATGGTTTAATGTTACGATTTCTAACTTTAGTAGAACCTTTTTTTGTCAATGTCTAATCAGTATTATTGTTCTTCTTAGATTTACACTGTTCCTTGTTTGTAGATAGTTTCATGTCTGCAAGGGGACATAAATTACCAAAAGGTAGGGGCAAAGCTACCTAGAGGAGTGTTGTTGGTTGGTCCTCCAGGAACTGGGAAGACATTACTTGCTCGTGCAGTGGCCGGGGAAGCAGGTGTGCCCTTTTTCACAGTATCTGCCAGTGAGTTTGTAGAATTGTTTGTTGGAAGAGGAGCTGCTAGAATCAGAGACCTTTTTAGTACTGCAAGGAAATTTGCACCGTCAATCATATTCATTGATGAACTTGATGCGGTTGGAGGCAAGCGTGGAAGAAGCTTCAATGATGAACGTGACCAAACACTAAACCAGGCAAGTTTAGTCGTCATTCTGTATTACTTTTCTAGCAACAAATGGCTGAAATGATTAGAAGTCCAGCTTCTTCATCAATTATTTCATAGCATTAGACTTTTAGTATTTAACTTCCATGGAAAACAAATATTCCATATGTTCATTGGAATGTAAGTAGAAAAGTTTCATGTGCTCTCAGCTAAGAAGCACGCACACATATATGGCATTGATACGTAGACACTGTCGATAGTTTGAGAAAATGAAAGTTATTGAAAGTAATCATATGAGTCGGTGTCGTATCAATGTCGGACAGAGAATGTGCTGGATACCGATCACGTCTTCAATTTGAAGTGTATGTGTTACATAGGCTCTCTAGTAAGTTGTTGTTTGCTCTAAGCTGTCCTTTTAAAGAATTTTTCAACTATGCAGTTGCTGACAGAAATGGATGGATTCGAATCCGAGATGAGAGTGGTTGTCATTGCAGCAACTAACAGACCAGAAGCCTTGGATCCAGCCCTATGTCGGCCTGGTCGTTTCTCGAGGAAAGTCTTTGTAGGGGAACCTGATGAAGAAGGAAGGAGAAAGATATTAGCTGTTCATCTAAAAGGTGTTCCTTTAGAGGAGGATGCTAACATCATATGTCAATTAATTGCTACTCTTACTGCTGGTCTTGTAGGTGCTGATCTAGCAAACATTGTCAATGAATCCGCTTTGCTCGCTGCTCGAAGAGGTATAAGAACAACTTTCAATTTTTTAGTGACTTTAGCTCTCCCAATCCAAACAGACCCTTATACATTGGATTGACATATTTGAGTTTATTTATTAGCTTAAGCACTCGTAGAACTATTTGGGAGAGCTTGTGGAAACAACTTATAACATGTCTATAAGCTCGTTATGATTTATAGTTTATATGAAAACAATTTGACTTTGTTTTATCTTGTTACAGAGATTGCTAATACTTAAGCATTTATATGATAAACGCATATGCCATAAGCTCTTAATAAAACTTTTTATACAAATAGAACCTAAGTTGTTTCTACAATTGAAGAGTTTATGGGGGTAAACTCCACATAAGCTGTCTCTACAAACTGGTTTTATAAGGTTATCTAGGAAGCTTATGAAAGTAAGTTGAAAATAACATATGAAGATATCATAAGTTACTTTTATAAGCTTCTTAATAACAATATATATATATATATATATATATGCTTCATATACTTTGAAGTATTTGTTAGGTGCATGAACAATATGTGATATGGTTGCATATTTGCTACTTTGCAGGTAGTGAAAGTGTGGCAAGGGAAGATATAATGGAAGCTATTGAAAGAGCAAAGTTTGGAATAAATGATAAGCAACTAAGGTCTAGTAAAATAAGCAAGGAACTAAATAAGCTATTCCCTTGGATGCCATCATTGATGGGAAGAAGTGATAGAAAACAAGATGACATGCAAGGACCACTAGGTTATCAATCATTGAATTCATGAACTGGCTTGCATGTCAAAATTTACTTGTACAATTTTGTACTTATCATTGTCCACACTTATTTATTTGTATGAAAAAAAAAACATTGTTCACATCTTATATGATGTGCTCAAGAAAACATTGTCCACAGAAAATGAGAAGTCATTGTATTTTTTCAAAGGTTAAATATGTTTTTTTGTCTCTATAGAATGGAAGATCTTTTTTTTGAGTGGGAGATTTTTTTAATAATTTTTTTAATAAAAATTAGGGACGAATCTGAATTTTTTTAGGATAGGGGTATAATTGTTAGGCTGGGGGCCTCTTTTGTAATTGTTGCCCAATCCAATTTGGATTTGAGTTTTATAGACTTAAAATGAATTTCTTTGTCCTTAAAAAAGTTTGTGTGATAAAAGTCTATCATAAAGTTGGAATTCGAATATTTTTTAGAATTATAAAATAGTATTTTCAAATTTTAGAGTAACTAAAATCAATGAAATTATTTACTAAGGTCCCAGTGATTCTTTTTTTTTTTTAGTCAAAATGAAATTTGTATATAAGGATAAAAACATATTGTATATATTTATTTAATAGTGAAAAATTATTGAGAGTTTCTTTTTTCACCTCTATATGTACTCTGAAAATATATTTCCATTTTTATTTTATTTTATAAAAAATGAAATATACTTACAAAAAGATATAATATTTCTTTTTTTAACCAAATAATTGGTCTCAAATGGGTAAAAAGGGATAAAAGTAGTTAATAGATGTGGTTTCTTCTAATAAAAAATTGTATTCATTAAAAGAGACTATTAAAGATAATATGGATAATGTTAGTTGTTTTGACTTCACTTGTAAGTTGGTCGTGCCCAAAAAATTGGATCTGGAATATGCATATGGGTTGACTTTGGGGAAAATATTTACAATATAAGTTTGGAATCTATGCTCCAATATATTAAATATTTACAATTCATAGAAATCTTAACTTAATGTTTAATTATCATTTACTTATATCAACTTCATATTTTTTTTACAAAAGAAACCGTTGATACTCAGAAATATAAATAACTACAAAAATATCAAATTAAAAGGCTAATTTTCTTTTCTCTACAAATATATTAAAAAAATTTATTTAGTTTCTTCAAATTTTTGTCTTTCTCCAATTATCAATTTTAGTCTCCGTTTTTTTAATGAAAATTTATACGACAAATGTCTTAGTGATATTTTTATGATGTGATATTGTTAAGATCTTCAAATTCAATTCACATTATAAAATTTAATTATATAATAACAATAATAATAACAATAGTTATTTAATTCTATAATATTAAGTTGATACTATATAAGAAATACTGCTCTGCTTTCATTCACGCCGTTCTCATAGGAATATTGCTCTTCCAACAATAATAATCTTAATGATTACCCATATCAATTATTTTTATTCTTATCTAGATATTACCTAATAACCCACATATGTATTTACAAAACTGCCATTAATGAAAATAGTTACTTCTGTGTTTTTTTTTTTCTTTTCGAAATGCATGTTCTAATCAAAAAAGTAATACACCTAGATAGTGTTTGTAATTTTCTGTATTTGAAAAAAGAAACAGAGCAATAATTTTTAAAACAAATTCACTAACTCTACATTTTTAATTTAACATAGCTTTTTTATATATTTATGAAACTGCCATTAATGAAAACAGTTATTTTTCCATGTTTTTTGGAATCTATATTCAAATCAAAAATAGTAAAACACTAATGTGCTAAAAACAAAATTATATGTATATATAATAAATAAATTCTTTTTCTTTATATATTAATTAATTTAATTGTCATGCATTGTTAAAGTAAAATATTTTATATTTATTTTCAGTATATTACAACTATTCGTAAATACGATTTTAGAATTAATTATAGTAAAAGTTAAATATTTATAAATATTTAAAGATTGTAATTGATTGATAATATAAATATTTCGTCGGTGTATGTTAAATTAAATTATTTATTAAATAAATAATAAAAAATTGGAAGATGTAATTATGATTAAAAATTAATTTTATATATATTTTAGTACCTAAACTTTGCCTCCTTTCATATTTTTTTTTTTTTTTCATTTTGAACACAAACCTTAATGGGCCAGTTTTGTTAACCTATCACATAATATTTCTTATCTAGAATTAATTAATGGATCAATTTGAACACATTAAAAAACTGAAAGGGGTTAAAAAAACTAATTTCACAATATTTTTTTGATTAAAACTAAAAAGTGGAATAATTAATATGAGTATGATAAATTTGTTAATATTATGTTGGAGTGACGATCAAATCCTATATTATTGCTCTGTTTCTTTTTTCAAATACAGAAAATTACAAACACTATCTAGGTGTATTACTTTTTTGATTTGAACATGCATTCCGAAAAAAAAAAAAACACAGAGGTAACTATTTTCATTAATGGCAGTTTTGTAAATACATAAAAAATAACTATGTTAAATTAAAAATGTAGAGTCAGTGAATTGTTGTTTTAAAAATTACTGCTTTATAAATACAGAAAATCACAAACATGAGGTGTTTTACTTTTTTGATTTGAATATGCATTCCCAAAAAAACACAGAGAAGCTATTTTGATTAATGACAGTTTCATAAATACATACAAAAAAAGGTTATGTTAAATTAAAAATATTGAGTCAATGGACTCTTAGGCTTATATTACACAACCAAACTCAATCATAATTAAAGTCAATTCAACAAAACAATTTACACTGAGATTTTCAAAACAATTTACACTAAGTTATTCCCCTGATCCATAAATGACATAACTTTGCTGGGCTAATCTTCAGAAATTACCACAAATCAAATGATTATTCATCTTTCTTAGTAATCAAAGAAATGATTTAAAGTTAATTAACAAATATTGAGCTTTTAAAAGCAAGAACAAAATGAATGAACAATTATGTGTAGAATTTGATGCAGTAAAACGATAAGAACAGAACATAAGAAATTTGAAATATCTCAGTGAACTCTTAGGCTTACCAAACAAGTTTACACACAATATTTAAACATTATATTAATAATTAATCACAGATGCTTACATGACACCCATACATAATAACCCATAAACACGACTCAACACATGACTTTCCACACGTATTATAGACTCCATGACCACACTAACTCATAAACAGACTCAAACAATAAAAAAGAAACAGAGATACACATTACTTCCCCACACATATTATAGACTCCATGGCCACACTAACTTATAAACAGACTCAAACAATAAAAAAAAAACATAGACTTCATCATTTTCACTAATTACAATACTAACATATGTGATCAAACTTGCTTGCTTCAAGGAATCCGGACAAGCGCAATGCCACGCTTAATGATGGCGAGAATGAGTGGTCGGCGATCGGCAACACCATGAGGAACGTGCGCCTTGAAGAAAGCACCATTGCTTAAGATGGCATCGGACAACTCAGCCCTGTTGTGCACTGTTATGATTGGAAGTGGATTGGGAGCCATTTTTTTCAGCAGTAATGTGTTTAGTGTATTGAGCGTAGTGTGTAAAAAGCTTATTGATAACTATGTATATATAGTACTCATCGCTCACTCATATTCTTCCGCGTAGGAAGGTATAGAGATTTTAATGTCTTAATTCTGAAAATATACATGCTAGGCTTAAATTAAGATTAATAAATTTAAAATTCAATTCACATTATAAAATTTAATTATATAATAACAATAATAATAACAATAGTTATTTAATTCTATAATATTAATTTGATACTATATAAGAAATACTGCTATGATTTCATTCACGCCGTTCTCATAGGAATACTGCTCTTCCAACAACAATAATCTTAATGATTACCCATATCAATCATTTTTATTCTTATCTAGAAATTACCTAATAACCCACATATGTATTTACAAAACTGCCATTAATTAAAATAGTTACTTCTGTGTTTTTTTTTTTCTTTTCGGAATGCATGTTCAAATCAAAAAAGTAACACACCTAGATAGTGTTTGTAATTTTTTGTATTTGAAAAAAGATACAGAGCAATAATTTTTAAAACAAATTCACTGACTCTACATTTTTAATTTAACATAGCTTTTTTATATATTTATGAAAAAGCAGTTATTTTTCTATGTTTTTTGGAATCTATATTCAAATCAAAAAAAGTAAAACACTAATGTGCTAAAAACAACATTATATGTATAATAAATAAATTCTTTTTCTTTATATATTAATTAATTTAATTGTTATGCATTGTTAAAGTAAAATATTTTATATTTATTTTCAGTATGTTACAACTATTCGTAAATACGATTTTAGAATTAATTATAGTAAAAGTTAAATATTTATAAATATTTAAAGATTGTAATTGATTGATAATATAAATATTTCGTCGGTGTATGTTAAATTAAATTATTTATTAAATAAATAATAAAAAATTGGAAAATGTAATTATGATTAAAAATTAATTTTATATGTATTTTAGTACCTAAACTTTGCCTACTTTCATTTTTTTTTTTTCATTTCGAACACAAACCTTAATGGGCCAGTTTTGTTAACCTATCACAGTATTTCTTATCTAGAATTAATTAATGGATCAATTTGAACACATTAAAAAAATGAAAGGGGTTAAAAAAACTAATTTCACAGTATTTTTTTATTAAAACTAAAATGTGGAATAATTAATATGAGTATGATAAATTTGTTAATATTATGTTGGAGTGACGATCAAATCCTAAATTATTGCTCTGTTTCTTTTTTCAAATACAGAAAATTACAAACACTATCTAGGTGTGTTACTTTTTTTATTTGAACATGCATTCCGAAAAAAAAAACACACAGAAGTAACTATTTTCATTAATGGCAGTTTGGAAATACATAAAAAAAACTATGTTAAATTAAAAATGTAGAGTCAGTGAATTGTTGTTTTAAAAATTACTGCTTTATAAATACAGAAAATCACAAACATGAGGTGTTTTACTTTTTTGATTTGAATATGCATTCCCAGAAAAACACAGAGAAGCTATTTTGATTAATGACAGTTTCATAAATACATACAAAAAAAGGTTATGTTAAATTAAAACGTTGAGTCAATGGACTCTTAGACTTATATTACATAACCAAACTCATCCATAATTAAAGTCAATTCAACAAAACAATTTACACTGAGATTTTCAAAACAATTTACACTAAGTTATTCCCCTGATCCATAAATGACATAACTTTGCTGGGCTAATCTTCAGAAATTACCACAAATCAAATGATTATTCATCTTTCTTAGTAATCAAAGAAATGATTTAAAGTTAATTAACAAATATTGAGCTTTTAAAAGCAAGAACAAAATGAATGAACAATTATGTGTAGAATTTGATGCATTAAAACGATAAGAACAGAACACAAGATATTTGAAATATCTCAGTGAACTCTTAGGCTTACCAAACAAGTTTACGCACAATATTTAAACATTATATTAATAATTAATCACAGATGCTTACATGACACCCATACATAATAACCCATAACCACGACTCAACACATGACTTTCCACACGTATTATAGACTCCATGACCACACTAACTCATAAACAGACTCAAACAATAAAAAAGAAACAGAGACACACATTACTTCCCCACACATATTATAGACTCCATGGCCACACTAACTTATAAACAGACTCAAACAATAAAAAAGAAACATAGACTTCATCATTTTCACTAATTACAATACTAACATCTGTGATCAAACTTGCTTGCTTCAAGGAATCCGGACAAGCGCAATGCCACGCTTCATGATGGCGAGAATGAGTGGTCGGCGATCGGCAACACCATGAGGAACGTGCGCCTTGAAGTAAGCACCATTGCTTAAGATGGCATCAGACAACTCAGCCCTGTTGTGCACTGTTATGATTGGAAGTGGATTGGGAGCCATTTTTTTCAGCAGTAATGTGTTTGGTGTATTGAGCGTAGTGTGTAAAAAGCTTATCGATAACTATGTATATATACTACTCATCGCCCACTCATATTTTTCCGCGTAGGAAGGTATAGAGATTTTAATGTCTTAATTCTGAAAATATACATGCTAGGCTTAAATTAAGAATAATAAATTTAAGATTAATAAATTTAAAATTCAATTCACATTATAAAATTTAATTATATAATAACAATAATAATAACAATAGTTATTTAATTCTATAATATTAATTTGATACTATATAAGGAATACTGCTCTGCTTTCATTCACGACGTTCTCATAGGAATACTGTTCTTCCAACAACAATAATCTTAATGATTACCCATATCAATCATTTTTATTCTTATCTAGAAATTACCTAATAGCCCACATATGTATTTACAAAACTGCAATTAATGAAAATAGTTACTTCTGTGTTTTTTTTTTCTTTAGAAATGCATTTTCAAATAAAAAAAGTAACACACATAGATAGTGTTTGTAATTTTCTGTATTTGAAAAAAGAAACAGAGCAATAATTTTTAAAACAAATTCACTGACTCTACATTTTTAATTTAACATAGCTTTTTTATATATTTATGAAACTGCCATTAATTAAAACAGTTATTTTTCCATGTTTTTTGGAATCTATATTCAAATCAAAAAATGTAAAACACTAATGTGTTAAAAACAAAATTATATGTATAATAAATAAATTCTTTTTCTTTATATATTAATTAATTTAATTGTTATCCATTGTTAAAGTAAAATATTTTATATTTATTTTCAGTATATTACAACTATTCGTAAATACGATTTTAGAATTAATTATAGTAAAAGTTAAATATTTATAAATATTTAAAGATTGTAATTGATTGATAATATAAATATTTCATCAGTGTATGTTAAATTAAATTATTTATTAAATAAATAATAAAAAATTGGAAGATGTAGTTATGATTAAAAATTAATTTTATATGTATTTTAGTACCTAAACTTTGCCTCCTTTCATTTTTTTTTTTTTTTTATTCATTTTGAACACAAACCTTAATGGGTCAGTTTTATTAACCTATCACAGTATTTCTTATCTAAAATTAATTAATGGATCAATTTGAACACATTAAAAAAATGAAAGGGGTTAAAAAAACTAATTTCAAAGTATTTTTTTGATTAAAAATAAAATGTGGAATAATTAATATGAGTATGATAAATTTGTTAATATTATGTTGGAGTGACGATCAAATCCTAAATTATTGCTCTGTTTCTTTTTTCAAATACAGAAAATTACAAACACTATCTAGGTGAGTTATTTTTTTGATTTGAACATGCATTCCGAAAAGAAAAAAAAAAAACAGAAGTAACTATTTTCATTAATAGCAGTTTTGTAAATACATAAAAAAAACTATGTTAAATTAAAAATGTAGAGTCAGTGAATTGTTGTTTTAAAAATTACTGCTTTATAAATACAAAAAATCACACACATGAGGTGTTTTACTTTTTTGATTTGAATATGCATTCCTAGAAAAACACAAAGCTATTTTGATTAATGACATTTTCATAAATACATACAAAAAAAGGTTATGTTAAATTAAAAATGTTGAGTCAATGGACTCTTAGGCTTATATTACACAACCGAACTCATTCATAATTAAAGTCAATTCAACAAAACAATTTACACTGAGATTTTCAAAACAATTTACACTGAGTTATTCCCCTGATCCATAAATGACATAACTTTGTTGGGCTAATCTTCAGAAATTACCACAAATCAAATGATTATTCATCTTTCTTAGTAATCAAATAAATGATTTAGAGTTAATTAACAAATATTGAGCTTTTAAAAGCAAGAACAAAATGAATGAACAATTATGTGTAGAATTTGATGCAGTAAAACGATAAGAATAGAACACAAGAAATTTGAAATATCTCAGTGAACTCTTAGGCTTACCAAACAAGTTTACAAACAATATTTAAACATTATATTAATAATTAATCACAGATGCTTAGATGACACCCATACATAATAACCCATAAACACGACTCAACACATGACTTTCCACCCGTATTATAGACTCCATTACCACACTAACTCATAAACAGACTCAAACAATAAAAAAGAAACAGACACACATTACTTCCCCACACATATTATAGACTCCATGGCCACACTAACTTATAAACAGACTCAAACAATAAAAAAGAAACATAGACTTCATCATTTTCACTAATTACAATACTAACATCTGTGATCAAACTTGCTTGCTTCAAGGAATCCGGACAAGCACAATGCCACGCTTCATGATGGCGAGAATGAGTGGTCGGCGATCGGCAACACCATGAGGAACGTGCGCCTTGAAGTAAGCACCATTGCTTAAGATGGGATCGGACAACTCAGCCCTGTTGTGCACTGTTATGATTGGAAGTGGATTGGGAGCCATTTTTTTCAGCAGTAATGTGTTTAGTGTATTGAGCGTAGTGTGTAAAAAGCTTATCGATAACTATGTACATATACTACTCATCGCCCACTCATATTCTTCCGCGTAGGAAGGTATAGAGATTTTATTGTCTTAATTTTGAAAATATACATGCTAGGCTTAAATTAAGATTAATAAATTTAAGATTAATAAATTTAAAATTCAATTCACATTATAAAATTTAATTATATAATAACAATAATAATAACAATAGTTATTTAATTCTATAATATTAATTTGATACTATATAAAGAATACTGCTCTGCTTTCATTCACGCCGTTCTCATAGGAATACTGCTCTTCCAACAACAATAATCTTAGTGATTACCCATATCAATCATTTTTATTCTTATCTAGAAATTACCTAATAGCCAACATATGTATTTACAAAAGTGCCATTAATGAAAATAGTTACTTCTTTGTTTTTTTTTTTCGGAATGCATGTTGAAATCAAAAAATTAACACACCTAGATAGTGTTTGTAATTTTCTGTATTTGAAAAAAAAAACAGAGCAATAATTTTTAAAACAAATTCACTGACTCTACATTTTTAATTTAACATAGCTTTTTTATATATTTATGAAACTGCCATTAATGAAAACAATTATTTTTCCATGTTTTTTGGAATCTATATTCAAATCAAAAAAAGTAAAACACTAATGTGTTAAAAACAAAATTATGGATATGTTGTTAAGTAGATTGCTTAGAATAACAAATGATTTACATGAAAAAGAAAAAATTGCTCACAAGTTTATGAATGTAGATCATTTCGTACGCAACGCATTCCATAGGTGCCTATGAATTGCGTACGAAAGGATCTGCATTCCATTATCCATATGAGTTTCAACTCAAGAACATAAAACATACACAATCAAATCAAGGCCTTAACTTGCGACTAAAGATCTCTTCATCTTATACCACATTCATAACCTTTCACAATATACATCATGAATCAACCACTTAATTTCAACTTCAACCTCAATTTATTGCGAACAAATCTGAAAAGTAGAAAAGAAAACATGCCTTCAAGACAGTTAGATCCTTTAAACGGTCAGCTCCAATGAGTGTACCTTCAAAATTCTTTTGAACCCTTTTATAAAGGAAAGTGTCAGAGTTACATATATCGATCATTAACTTTCAAACAGTAAAAAATGCAAAGAAATAAAATATCCTTGAGCCTCACCCTTCCGACGCTAGAATATTGATTCGTGCAACAACTTGACCAGTGCTTGGGTTTCTTGAAAGGGCGTTGCCAATTACTGAGTAATACAAGAATTTAACAATCATAAATCCTCACATGATCTTAAAAGTCTATTGAATAAACAATTTGGAAAATATGTATACAAAATTTTTAAGTGCATAAAGAGAGCACTCCATTAGAGCCAAACAATGGGGGTAAAAGGCAAAAGATAAAAAAAAAAATATTAAATTTAAAAGCCAAATATTCAACAAATTCGTATTATTTATAAAGCACCGACACAAACATAGACTCCAAACACGATACCGACACAAACACTTAAAACATTTGTAATAATTTGAGAAAACAGAAGTAATTGTGTATAGTCACAAGTGCACTGACGTGTCGGTGTTGGACACTGACACGTGTCACACACTCGGAAATGTCTTCAATCTAAAATGTTGGTGCTACATAGCTTATTATTGCATCGCAAATTCATGTTCAAGTTAAGAAGTCAAATTGAATGTGATCAATCAATAATAGGAAAGGCTTGATCCACATTAGAGAAACCATATGCACATTCACTCATAGGCATAGTTCACTAAAATTTTGGTGAAGAGAATCGATGTTAAAAGCATTTATATATCTATGGTTTTCGATATGCAAGAAAATAAATTTGGACTTAACATAGAATAGTAATTCCTCCACTAATTCTCACCGTGGTAATTTGTCACGATGTGGCCCTCCTCATCCCAAACTACTCCAGAGCCATTTCCTTCTGGAATCTGCCAGTATGAGTACAAAATGTGACTTTCTTTCCTACCATAAATCATTCTTGTATACTATGATGCACAAACACGTTACGAGTATCCAATGCAGACAAGCTAGAGACAATATAATGATCAATAAAATAGATAATCACATATTAGTATTTGAATGTTAAGTTACCTCAACCACACCAGTCACATTAAGTTGAGGACGCAAGGTCACGTCAAAGATGTTAACAACCGAATATGTGTTCCTTTCAAATAGTTGAACAATTCGGTCCTGCCAATTACAAAGTATAGGAATAACCTTCCAAGAACATTGCTATTGAAGGATTCAAAAGTGTTATACAACCACAACGGACAAAAGAGGGGATAGAGTTGAAAACTTACCTCTGCAG
>NC_021161.2:3207737-3266944 GCF_000331145.2 Cicer arietinum
TCGTCTGTGTCAGTTATGACTGCTGATGGCACTCCTATGCCACTAGCAGGCATTGGTTCTGTCTCCACACCTAACTTGTCTCTTTCTAATGTTTATTATATTCCTAATCTTACTTTGAGTCTTGCTTCTGTTAGTCAAATATGTGATTTCGGTTATTCGGTTACGTTTTCTTCCACTTCTTGTTGTGTGCAGGATCCACATTCTGGGAGGCTGATTGGGACAGGCCATAGACAGGGGGGACTTTACGTTTTGGATGAACTACGACTCCCAGATATTGCAGCCTCAACAACTACTGCTGACTTATTATCTAGTTTTCGCTTGAATTCATTATCTTCTAGTTTTTATTTATGGCATTCTCGCCTTGGACATGTTTCTGCTTCTAGATTAAAATATTTGGCTTCTACTGGAGCCTTAGGAAAGTTAAAACCCTGTGATATCTCAGATTGTTGTGGTTGTAAACTTGCTAAATTTCCAGCTTTACCGTTTAGTAAAAGTGTTTCCGTTTCATATGCGCCTTTTGATTTAGTTCACTCTGATGTTTGGGGTCCATCACCGGTGCTCACCAAAGGTGGATCTAGATATTATGTTTCGTTTATTGATGATTACACTCGTTATTGTTGGGTTTATCTTATGAAAAATCGGTCTGAATTTTTTGACATTTATCATATATTTCGTGCAATGGTCAAAACTCAACATAATTCTGTTATAAAGTGTTTTCGTTGTGATTTAGGTGGTGAATATACCTCTAATAAATTTTCTGAATTACTTGCTTATGATGGCACTCGCCACCAAACATCTTGTACTGATACTCCTCAACAAAATGGAGTTGCTGAAAGGAAACATCGTCACATTATAGAGACTGCTCGTTCCCTTTTGTTGTCCGCTTCAGTTCCTAGTGAGTTTTGGGGAGAAGCAGTTCTTACTGCTGTTCATGCTATTAATAGAATTCCATCCTCTATCATATCAGGTTTGTCTCCCTTTGAAAAATTATATGCTTCTACCCCTGATTACTATTCTTTGAAAGTTTTTGGTTCTACTTGTTTTGTTCTTCGCCCTCAAGTAGAGCGCAGTAAGTTGTCTTCTCGTTCAGCCATGTGTGTTTTTCTTGGTTATGGGGATGGTCAAAAGGGTTATCGTTGTTATGATCCTCATGCAAGAAAACTTTATGTATCTCGTAATGTTGTTTTTCTTGAGCACATTCCTTTTTACTCTGTTTCCTCTGATTCGCAGATTACTAAGAGTTCTGAACTAACCCATATTGATCCGTTTGGTCCTAATGATAGCGCTTCTAGTGATTGTACTATTGAGAATTGCAGGACAAATACTACTACTCCACATGATGACATCCCTCTTGTCCCCCCGGCTGTCCAACCACCTCCTGCGATTGTTGATCCTCCTCGTTACCCTTCTCGTCAACGTAAGTCTACTCAGTTACCTGATTTTGTCTATTCAACTTACTCAGCTTCGTTTGCTTCTTTCTTAACCTCTATTCACAGTTTGTCTGAGCCCTCTTCCTATAAAGAGGCTGTTCTTGATCCTCTTTGGCAGCAGGCTATGGCAGAAGAACTATCTGCATTGCACAAAACCAACACTTGGGAATTAGTACCTCTTCCTCCTGGAAAACGTGCTATTGGGTCTCGTTGGGTATACAAGATCAAAACTAAGTCTGATGGGTCAGTTGAGCGCTACAAAGCACGTCTTGTTGCTAAGGGTTTCTCTCAACAATATGGTATGGATTATGAAGAAACTTTTGCTCCTGTAGCCAAGATGACCACTATTCGTACTCTTATTGCAGTTGCATCTATTCGTCAATGGCATATTTCCCAAATGGATGTCAAAAATGCCTTTTTAAATGGTGAGCTTCATGAAGAAGTCTATATGGTCCCTCCACAAGGAGTTTCTCATGATCCAGGGGAAGTATGTAAGTTAAAAAAGGCTCTATATGGTCTTAAACAAGCTCCTCGAGCTTGGTTTGAGAAATTCTCTACTGTGATCACTTCTCTTGGTTTTCGCTCTAGTGAACATGATTCTGCATTGTTTATAAGGTCCACCACTCATGGTCGCATTATACTTTCTCTATATGTTGATGATATGATTATTACAGGTGATGATGTTAGTGGAATTAATGAGTTGAAATTGCAGTTAGCCAAACAGTTTGAGATGAAGGACTTGGGAACTCTTCGCTATTTCTTGGGGATTGAAGTTGCCTACTCTCCTAGAGGCTACCTTCTTTCTCAATCCAAGTACATTGCCAACATTCTTGATCAGGCTCGTCTTTCTGATACTAGAGCAGCAGATACTCCTCTTGAGTTGAATGTAAAATATGCTCCCTCGGATGGTGTTCCTTTACCAGATTCCACTTTGTATCGTACTTTGGTTGGCAGCTTAGTGTATCTTACGATTACCAGACCTGACATTGCTTATGCTGTTCATGTTGTTAGTCAGTTTGTTGTCTCCCCCACTACAGTACATTGGGCAGCAGTTCTTCGGATTCTTCGTTATCTTCGAGGAACTCAATTTCAAAGTCTTCTCTTTCCATCGTCATCCTCATTGGAGTTACGAGCTTATTCTGATGCTGATTGGGCTGGTGATACCACTGATCGTAAATCCACCACAGGGTTTTGTATCTTTCTTGGAGACTCTCTTATTTCTTGGAAGAGTAAGAAACAAGACATTGTCTCTCGCTCTTCTACAGAAGCTGAATATCGTGCTATGGCATCCACTACCGCTGAAATAATTTGGCTGCGTTGGCTTTTGTCTGATATGGGTATCTCTCTTGCTGAGCCAACTCCGATGCACTGTGATAACAATAGTGCTATTCAAATTGCTCACAACTCGGTCTTTCATGAACGCACCAAACACATTGAGATTGATTGTCATTTTACTCGTCATCATCTTCAGCATGGAACTATTACTCTACCATTTGTCCCTTCTTCTTTACAGATTGCTGATTTGTTCACAAAGATGCATTCCATTAAACGTTTCCGTTTTTTAGTTGACAAACTCTCGATGCTCCATGTTAATGCATCGTGAGTTTGAGGGGAGATATTAGATAATATTATTATATATTAGTAGTAAGGGTATTTTAGATATTTTCTATTTTCCTCTATATATACTCATTGTAACCCTATTAACTTCAGTTTTGGTTTATTATATCATATGAAACCCTAGAGTGGTTGTTTTCTCTTCTTCCTCTTTCTTCCTCTTTTCATTGTTAACAAGTTTATGGTGACATTTTCCATCCCTTCTACAGACAAAAGAAGTTCAATAGAGGATAAAAAATTGCAACACCTGATATATCTATTAACCAAATATAATATTTCATTAATTATATGTGGAAACTGCATATTTAAAACGTTCTTGAATTTTGTTGTCTTGAATTGGTGTTCAAATTGCATTTTTATAAGTTTACAGCCCTCTCAAACGGTTAAAAATGCACTCTTTGGGATGAATTACATGTTGCAAAAAAAGATTCAAACTTTGGCGATTATAATATCAAAGAAAACAGACCCATTTGCATTTTGTTATTGAAATCATAATTTGAAAGAAGAAAATAAGTAAATAGTATATGATGAACCTTGAATTGAAATTGGGTTGAGGAAAAGAAACGGCGTCGTTTGGGGAATTAGAGCAAACAGATGATATGCCATCAAAGCAAACCTCACGGCGACTTAAAGGATATGGAATTGGCACTCCCTTAGACCACAAATTGCATGCTGATACTTGCATTTTTATTGTTCAATGAATGAAAAATTGGAAAGTTTGAATGTTAAATTTGAGGAGGGAGAGAAAGAGAGATAAGGGTGGCTATGCTTTTAATGTTGTTTGAGTTTGAGTCACATATTAATGTTGTTTATAGCACTCAATCATATTTCTCTCATTTTTACGTTTATTATGTTCAAATAATTGAAAATATATTAATGTGTTTTTTTTACTACCTTATACGCTGTTTACTATTTTAATAAACTGGACAGAAGATTTTAGGGAACTTTGCAGAGTTTTAAACAAAAATTTTAAACTATTGTTTTCCATTAAAATATAAAATATGAACGCACAATGGTCTAATAAATAAATTTTATGTTTAATTACAGTTATATTTTATTTATTTTTATCAATTTTAATAATTAATTGCTGTAGTTTATCTCGTATATTTTTTATTTTAAAAATAATAATTTGACATAATTTGATATAATTTTATAATATAGAAATATCTAAATATATTAATTATTTATATGTCATTATTTAAATTACAAAATAAAATTTTTCTAAAGTTGAATGTTAAGTTTTTATAGAGTTTTATTATGATATCATGGATATTATCACATCGTCATTTTTTAATTAAAAAATTTCAATGAAAAACTAAAACTATCAGATTTTAAAATAGGAAGACCGATTTTGTGGATTGATAAAAATATAAGATTAAAACTACATTAAATCTAAATTTTAATGGTAATATCATCGATATTATTTTATTACGTTGGATTCAAACATGAGAGTATCTAAATCGCTACTTTAAACTTCTACTTTAATGTGTGTTGTTTTTTTTTTCTTTTGTCGGAGCGACTATTAGTTTTTTTAATCTTATTATGTGTTGATGGTTGAAAATGATTTAAATGATATATGTTGAAACACTCAAATATTTGCTTTGAAAATGTGGTTTTATATCGAGATTATAAGATACTTGAGAGAAATCTATAATTTTTACACAATATTATTTTTTAATTGTCGTTAAACAACAATCATGATTTTTTTCTTTTAATTTGAGAGTTTTCATGTTATATTTTTGTATTTTAACTGTATTATTTAAATTTCACTAAGTTATTGTTTTTTTAATGTAGTTGTAATATTGTCTGATCTTCCACGTCATAAAAGAATTTTGATAATGTAGAAACATTATTTGAAAAATGTTTTGGCTAGAAAGTACTTGGTCTTTAGATGATTTTTTGTGAATCACCTCTTTGTTTAGGAACTTACTTGTGGTATAATTTATAATTTTCATACCGCTGCAGTGTCAAGTTTTTTAAGTTATGTGAAGTTTTTTACATGAAAAAATTTGATGGGAAAACTAATGCTAGCTTATGAAAAATACAAGTTAATGATGTGTTGATACAATCAAGATTACACTAAAAGAAAACATTTCCAACATGGGCAAAGACATATCAGAGGAATTAGATTTGAGAGCGGCAAGTGCAATTCATTATGTCTGACTAAGAATATTCTTGCAAATGTGTAAGACAAGTTCTCGGCCAGACCAAAGAGTTTTGGGAAAAACTTAAAAGGTTATACCAAGCTCAAATTGGTTGTTGTTCAATGAATAATTTCATAACTTACACTTGAATGAAAATATGAAAGTATTTTATAATGTAAATGATATCAATATTATTGTATCTAAATTAAAAGTTACTGGAGTTATGATTTCTGGTAAAGATAAAACGTTAAGTTTCATGTGACACTTTCTATATTCCTATGAGCATATCAAACATGTTTTGATATATGAAAATGAAACATTGAGCTTTGAAGAGGTTCTTAATAAAATTATTTTTAAATAAAGAAAATTGAAAAGTGGAGATAACACTTCTTCAAACTCAATGAGTTGTTAGAGGCGTGTCTTATTTATGTGAAGAAAAATCATTCAATGATACTCTGAAAATATTAGAAATGTGGAAAGTTTTGACATGTAACGTATAATTGTCTTGGTAGAGAAATGTTAAAGAAATACTCTCACTATAATGGTAGTATTATCTCTCTTAAGATGAACGATAATGACCTTGTCTAAAAAAAAAATTAGAAATATATTCTCACAATATTTTTGTTCTTCATGAAATGTGAGTTTTACGATAAATCACTTTCATAAGTGGTATATTATGGAACAATACTTAAAAATAATAGAAAAATTTAGTGATCATTAACATATTATTTAAAAATAATCATTCATGATTTCTTTATCTTTTTAATTAAAAAATAATATAATTGATATCAATTTAATATAAAATATATATTTATTTTTATTAAATTTGATATCATTTTAATTATTATTTCAAACATTAAAATAGATATAAAGAAAAATGAAAGCAGCGGTGTTGCATATCAAAACAACCACATGTCATTATCAACCAACCATTGTTGGCACTTTAACCCTAACCAAACTTTTTTCCCTCTCTTCACTCTCCTTCACCAATAAATTTTCAATTCACCTAAACCCCGTCTTTTTCTTCTTCAATTCCATTCCTCCAAAATTTCAAATTTCAACTAAAAAACCCTATTTTTCTTCTTCTTCTTCAATTTCAATGGCAAAAGGCTCAATTTCATCTCTTTTCTACTTGTTTACACGTAAAAGAACAACTTTTTCAAACCTCAAATCTCTTCTTTTCAATCACTCGTTAACTTCTTCTTCACATTCTCAATTTCACCACCCATTTCGTCCCTTTTCGACCCATTTGTTGAACCCTCGTTGTATCACTAGTTTCTCACAAAGTTTAACCCTTTACGGTGATAGAACCCTCCCCACAAGACCCTTTTCCACCGCCGGCGAGGATGGTGGTGCTGCGACTGACGAGGATTCGCAATTCGAAAAGGGTATTGGTAATTTTGAGGTTGGAACTAAGGTTAGTGATGATGTTTGTGATTTATCAGAAAATGGGGTTGTTTTAGATTATGGTAATGATGAATGTTATTCAAATATTGTTGATTCTGTAGAATGTAGTAATAGTAGTATTAGTTGTACTAGTAATGATAATAGGGATGATGATGAATTAGAGGATTTTACTCATGTGGCGTCGAAAGATCCTGTTGAATTATATGGTGAGCTTAAGAGTGTTGAAAAGGGTGTTAAGTTGGCTAGAGCTGAGGTGGATGTTTTAACAGATGTGTTCGATTATTTTGCGAAATCGGGCTGGGCGTCAAACCAAGCACTTGCTATTTACATTGGTTTATCGTTTTTTCCGACTGCTGCACACAAGTTTCGGAACTTTTTCAGGAAGAGATGTTCTGCTGATGTTGCCAAGTACTTGATTTCACTCGGACCGTGTGATGTTGCTGTGAGGTTTTTGTTTCCGGTATTTGTTGAGTTTTGTTTGGTTAATTTTCCTGATGAAATTAAGAGGTTTAGGGATATGGTTAAGTCAGCTGACCTCACGAAACCTCACACTTGGTTTCCTTTTGCGAGGGCGATGAAACGGAAAATAATTTATCATTGTGGTCCTACTAATAGTGGTAAAACTTATAATGCTTTGCAAAGGTTTATGGAGGCAAAGAAGGGGATTTATTGTAGTCCACTTAGATTGTTGGCTATGGAGGTTTTCGATAAGGTTAATGCGAAGGGTGTTTATTGTAGTTTGTTAACTGGTCAAGAGAAGAAGCATGTACCATTTGCAAATCATGTTGCGTGTACTGTGGAAATGGCTTCGACGCAGGAATTGTATGAAGTTGCTATTGTTGATGAGATTCAGATGATGGCGGATCCTTATAGAGGGTATGCATGGACTAGGGCGCTGCTTGGTTTGAAGGCTGACGAGATACATTTATGCGGTGATCCTAGTGTTTTGGATATTGTTCGAAAGATATGTCAGGATACAGGAGATGAGTTGTGTGAGCAACATTATGAGAGGTTCAAACCTTTGGTGGTTGAGGCAAAGACTCTGCTCGGAAATCTTGAAAATATTCGGTCTGGTGATTGTGTTGTTGCATTCTCAAGGAGAGAGATATTTGAGGTTAAATTAGCCATTGAGAAAACCACTAATCACCGATGTTGTGTTATCTACGGAGCTTTGCCACCAGAAACTCGTAGACAGCAAGCTAATTTGTTCAACGATCAGAGTAATGAATACGACGTTCTAGTGGCTAGTGATGCAGTGGGGATGAGCCTGAACCTTAACATTCGAAGGGTGATTTTTAATAACCTTTCAAAGTACAACGGTGACAAAATTCTTCCCGTTCCAGCTTCACAGGTTAAGCAGATTGCAGGGAGAGCTGGTCGAAGAGGATGCCTTTATCTCGATGGACTTGCAACTACCTTACATTTAGATTATTTGGATTACTTGATTGAGTGTTTGAAACAACCCTTTGATCACGTGACAAGGGCTGGCCTTTTTCCTTTTTATGAGCAGGTAGAATTGTTTGCCGGACAGTTTTCTAACTTGACATTCAGCCAGCTTTTAGAAAAATTTGGCGAAAATTGTCGTTTGGACGGGTCGTACTTCTTGTGTCGACATGATCACATAAAGAAAATCGCTAATATGTTAGAGAGGATCCAAGGATTATCATTAGATGATCGTTTTAACTTCTGTTTTGCACCTGTTAATGTTAGGGATCCAAAAGCTATGTACCACTTGCTCAAATTCGCTGCAGCGTTTGGTCAGAAGGTACCTGTAAGTATAGCTATGGGGATGCCAAAATGTTCGGCGCGGAACGATTCAGAACTCCTAGACCTTGAGAGTAGGCATCAAGTTTTATCTTCATATTTGTGGTTATCAAACCACTTTGATGAGGAAAAATTTCCATTTGTTAAGAAAGCTGAGGCAATGGCTTCAAACATTGCTCACTTACTAAGTCAATCTCTTATCAAAGCGAATTGGAAACCTGAATCAAGGAATAGAGGGAAACCGAAAGCAGTAAATAGTGAAGAAGAGCAAACAGAACCAAGAAGTGAATTCATATTAAAAACTGAAAAAAAGGATGACGGTTATTCAAGACCACAGTCTCCTGTTAAATTATCACCAGTAAGTACCTTTTATGGATAGCTTCTCTATTTTATGGTATTTATCTAATTTCACTATGTCGAATAAGAACATCTTCTTCATTTCAAATAAACTTCTGCAGGTTTTACTCGTTTTGTCAAATAGCGGATACATCGACTCTATATCGTAGTGGAATTCAAACAAATTGTTATTGTTTTACGATATGCTATTTTTTTTTATGAATAAAGTGCCGTCAAATAGCAGCTATTTTTTTCACGTGCATCAAAGAATTAAAATAATACTATTTTTTCCTAATCTTAGTTGTTAAAATAATGTCTGCTACATATTTCTTTAATTTCTGACTATTTGAATTGTTTTGTTATTCAGGAAACGGCATGAAAATTCGTTACACTCTGATCGTTTGAAGAAAATAATTGCATAATATGTTAATGACTTTGGAGGTAATTCTGCTATTCCCTCCGTGTGATTCTAAATGTCAAGTTTGGAATATTTCTCCGTCTCAAATTATGTCACTTTAGGAAATAATACCCTCTTTAATTAAATAGTTCACCTAATTATTCTACTATTACTACTACTTCCAACCACTCTAATTAATGTGTATTTTAGTCTTCACCATTATTTTAATCTAAAAATCAACACAACTAATTATTTTCTTACGAAGTGTGCATGAACTAAAATGACACTTATAATGACACTTATAATGTGACGATTGGAGTAATATGTTATTCTCTCTCTCTCTACCTAGTCATGTCATGAGTTTTGTCTTTGGTTTGCAGGTCATAATCAACTACCACTGCAATATAACACTATATACCAGCTATTCTCACAAACTCATTGTACTTTTGTAGCCAAAATTGTGGATTAGAGACCAAGTTCGAAAAAAGGAGAAAAAAATAGCACTTTAGAAAGGAATGAAGGATATTGACATTCATAGTGGGGAGAAGAAACATACTACAGCTCCAGGTGGTAAAAAGCCGGCATTGATACAAAATTTGGGAATGCCTTTGAGCGACTTGTTGGAAATGGGATAAAACCCAAAGTTAGGTTCGTTGTTGGAAGAAAAATCAGCTCTGCTGGTTACGACTACATGTTTGAGCTGATTGAAAACAACAATCTGGACAAGGATCGTAGAGACCGGATTGCTAATCCACGTCCTGAAAAAAATGGCTTCTCCTTTCTACATTTCTCATGTTATTCAAAATTTCTTAATGTCTTTGAGCGGCTGGTTGGAAGTGAGATAAAACCGAAAGTGAAGTTCATTGTTGGAAGAGAAATCACCCCTACTTGTTACGAATACATGTCTGAGTTGATCGAAAACAACAACCTCGACAAGGAACGCAGTGACCAGATCGCTAACTCCCGTCGTGAGCATCGCCGACGTGAACCTCCCCACCCACTTCCGATCATAACGATGAACAGCAGGGAGGAGCTGTCGGATGCCATTTTAAGAAATGGGGCTTACTTTAAGGCAAAAGTTCCTCGTGGTGTTGCCGGTCGCCGACAACTCATTCTCGCCATCATGAAGCGTCGCATTGCGCTTGTCCCGATTCGTTGAAGCATAGTGAAAATGATGAAGTATCTGTTTCTTTTTTATTGTTTGAGTTTTATGAGTTAGTGTAGCCATGGAGTCTAGTGTGGAAAAATAACGTGTCTCTCTATTTCTTTTTTATTGTTTGAGTCATGTGTTGTTGAGTCATGTTTATGGGTTAATATGTATGGGTGTCATGTAAGCATCTGTTATTAGTTATTAATATAATGTTTAAATATTGTGTTTAAACTTGTTTGGTAAGCCTAAGAGTTCAGCTTACAGAGAAGCTGAACTCTTAGGCTTGTAAGCTGAACTCTTAGGCTTACCAAACAAGTTTAAACACAATATTTAAACATTATATTAATAACTAATAACAGATGCTTACATGACACCCATACATATTAACCCATAAACATGACTCAACAACACATGACTCAAACAATAAAAAAGAAATAGAGAAATAGAGAGACACGTTATTTGTACGGTAAATCAATTTGACGTATATTAGTATACTTAATTACTGAATTAATTGTTAAATATTTATTGAAAGCTTCAGTAAAATAAATTAATTGTTTTGAATTTTTATTATTCATAACAGTGAATATCGAATATTTTTACAATAAAATGTAAAAAATTAATATAATGTTATAAACAACGAAATGATATTTTTTTAAAATATAAAAGTAATAAATAACTCTTTCACCTATAAAAATAATCGTTAATTTATTGATTTATAAAATAAATATATTAATTTTTTTTAATATGCGAATGTACCATAAAACTCTAGTATATTAAATAAATTTTGTATAAATAAAGATTGAATTTTATTCAAATTAAATTAAATAGGTGAGATTGAAAACATAAACCCTGAAAAGAAGTTATATTATAATGTTAAAATTATTACAAAAGAAATTTATCTGAAAATTAAGTTAAAAAAATAGTTCATATGTGAAAGTAGTTTTCACATTAGTTCATCCATTACTTTTGAGAACACCGTTATTATAGTTTTGTATGGATAAAACCAATATAAATATTTGATGTATGTCAAATATTTTAGTCTATTAAAGATTAATTTTACTTAAATTTATTATTATACTACTATTAATTAAGGAATGAGTAGAAAGCTTTACAAATGAATAAACATATAAACCGAATGAAAAATGATAATGAAAGCGTGGTCACCTTTCATTGAATATGTTTCTCCCCATTAGTTTAAAAGGAGGCCCAATAATTGTGATGATTGGGCTTGTTGTGCATAGGTGCACATGAAAGGTGTTTAAATAACAACCTAGTTTGTTCGACTTAAGTGTACAATTGAGGCACAATTCTCTAATTAATCTAGACATAATTAAGGTTTTTTTGGTCCAAGGTTTTTTTTTTCTTTTAATATTTTAATTTTGATCAAGATATTTTGTTATCCTTTAAATGTTCTCCTCAATCAAATATTTTGATAAAAAAATATAAGATTTTGACAATTGCATACACGATACGTCAACAAACTCGATTATTAATTAAATACTTTTGATGTGCACCTATACTTAACTAGTAAAGGAACTACAACCATAATACATGAAATTATTTGATTAGTTGGAACAAGAGGACCTTTGTGTGATGTATTGTTAAATGTTAATTATTTGGCTGCTGGGTTGTTTTACCTACAGAATTTATGCAGCAAATTCCTTGTTATTGGATTGTTATAATTTATAGTAAATCACTACCAATATTTTGAGGCTATAACAACAAGTAAAAACATAATCAAGTTTGCTTCAAGAATTGAGTTTAGACGGCATATTTTCTTCATAAAAATAATTCTTTTAAAAAATTCTAGTCTCAAATATGCTTTAAAGAATGTTTTTAAAATTTTACATAATTAAATTTTGTACCGTTGCATTAAAAAATGATTGTTATTTGTATGATTTAATCAATGACTTTTAAGTTATATCTAATTGATTCTTGAAAAATAAAAACATTAGTTTTGAAGAATTTTTTATGAGTCAAATCCACCCTTTTTTTTATAACTTTTAAGTAAATTATAATAATATTAACCAGCTTAATCAATATTTGAGATTTAAGGACTAAATTGTAGTATTTTTTTAATTTTTTTATGACCATGCTAAAGTCTTACTTTATTAACTTTAAAAATATTGATGTGATTTATAAAAAAAGAATGAGATCAATTTTCACTAGGAATCTTTAAAATTAAAATTAGGTTCTAGTCTTAGTTTATATTTAGGATAGCTATTACTTTGTGTTTGTTTTATGTTGGTGTTCCATATGATGTTTCAGACAAACATGTAATAATACCTAGTACTTGGTGTTGTAGTGTGCTGGCTGGACTTTGTTTTGCATATTTTGGTTTGGGTCAATTGATTCATATGATGCCAATATTTTAGAGTTTCTTGTCAAATTGATTAGAGTAATTTTACAAAAAGAATGCATAATTTTGATGATAAATGGATGGAGTTCAAATTGTTGTGGAATTTTTTTGGTATTTCATTGAATTCAGTTATAAGCAATAATTGATCTTGTGAAAGTTCAAAAGCAACAAACTCAAACCAACTTCTTATGTAATGATCTAAGCCATAAGCTAACAATACATATGAAGAAGATTGTAAAAAAGTCAAAGAAGAAGAACAACACTTGCGCATGAAGAATTGTTCTTATGTGATCAATGGAAGTAGCTAGTGTTGGGCCTACTATAATTAATTAGGAAAAATTCCCCCTCTACCCCCATTTTTATACCTATACCCTCATAATTTTTTAAAAATGACAATTATGTTTTTATTAATTCAAAGATTTTTTTTTTTTTTTTTTTTTTTTATATTTTCATTTTTTCCGGAACACCCCTTATTTCCGGAAAACTTTTTTCAAGTTTTCCGGTACAGAAAGTTGTTACCGGAAAACTTTTAAAAAAAGATTTCCGATACAGAAGTGAAAAATTGTACTACCGGAAAACTTCATTCTAAAGATTTCTGATACACACCATTTAAATTTTTTATTTTATTTTATTTTATTATTTTTATAAATGATAATACATTAGTCAATAATTAATGCATCATAAATATTAATTAACACACATAAATATACCATAAATAATTAATAATTTATACACCATTCAATAATTAATACACTATTAATATACTATAATAATTCATAATTAATACACCATAATCAATGATTAATACTCCTTTCCATAACAAGATTTGTAAATTAGTTAAAATCAAATAAATACTAATATAATAAAAAAAATTATTTTTAAAAATATTTTTAAAAAACAATCAAACAACTACCAGAAAACATGTGGATGAAGTTTTTCAGTGGTTTTCGGAAATGTTACGTTGAAGTTTTCCGGAAATGATGTCTGTACCGGAAAACTTTTTTCAAGTTTTCCGGAAATGATGTTATGTTCTGGAAAACTTTTTTCAAGTTTTCCGGAATGAAAGTTGTGTACCGGAAAACTTGAAAGAAGTTTTCCAGAAATGTTAAATGAAGAAATTAAAAAAAAAATATTTATATATATGAGGGTATTTTAGTATTTTTCCTTTACTTTTGGGGGTATAGGGATAAATGAGTGGGTACAAGAGAAAATTTTCATTAATTAGAATTTGCTGGGCCTTGTAACTCAGTCTATAGTGAGTAGCCCAACTTATTTGTTTAGTTAGTTTTTTTGGTTAAGTCTGTGTTAGTCATGACTATAACTGATTTTGATAACAACTTGTATGAAATTTTGGAAATACAATGAATAATTAGGAGAAAATTAGTATAGCTCCAATCCTAACGGCTAGTATACCTCATTTTAACTGTTGTTTTTTTATTTATTTATTTAAAATTAGTATAGCTCACGAGTTCTTAGAGATTAATTAGGAGAAAAGCTTTACTAAAAATGTCATAAAAAGGTTTTCAATTGAGTTTTTAAAACTTTTTACAAGTAGTTTTTGAATTTCCAACTTATAGCGTTTTATTTTATTTTTCAATTTTTGCCTAGTTATTGTAATTAATAAAAATTGACGGAAATTTTAATAAAAATATTTTTATTATGTTATTTTATATTTTTTTTAGTTTGTTTAGACGTTGATGTCACCAAACACTTTAAATTAATAATAATTTCGTACATTGAAGAATAAAACATTTAGTGATATTTTTTTTTTCGTATTACATTTTTTCCACAAAATCCAATTTTTATTGTATCCTAATACTAATGAGTAAGCTAATCTAGGCATCAAAGAAAATACACGTGCAAATAAATTTGTTCAAGAGAAGAACTAGACATTCACACCCAGACTATTAACCAGATTATTAAGTAAATACTAGCACACATTTAGCATTTAATTCATATACACAGGTAAGTAAGCATCTTATATGTTAACGACAATTATTAAAAATATTTAACTTTTACTTTTATTAGTTTATAATCATGCATATGCATTATTGTAATATGTTTGACAGTGTGAAATTTTATACATTGAAAATACACGATAATTAAACTCATATATAGTATTAATTAATAAATAAATTTAATTTATATACAATGTTAATGAAAAAAATTTACAATATCAATTAATTATAATTATTAAATTATTAATAATATTTAACTTTTATCATAAATTACTTATATAATTGACTATATAAAAAATATTTACATTCACAATATATAAAAATTAAATTCATAGTAAATAACAGAAAAGATAAGTTAGCCAAGGATGAAGAAGGGGACAAGAAAGCTAAGTGAAGAGATAGTACAAATTAACAATATAAGAATATCTTATTAGACCAATTTGTGTGAGTCGTAGTGCGTAAAACCTAGACGACTCTCTTCCCAATCTCTTTTATTCTACTTTTTTTTATTCACATAAAAGAAGTTATTTAACAACAATTTTTGATTCAAAATTATTTCTTTAAATTGCTTTTTTCATTTTCTTTTAAGAAATAAATGGTTATTATACATATTTAGTATTAAATTGAGAGATTAACTTTCATATGTACAAATTCAATCAATTACTTTATTATCTTCAATGTTGCAGTTTCAAAAACATGATTATTTCAATATCTTAATTATGTCATATTTATAAATTTTGTCAGATTTATAGGTATTTTATATTTTAATGCTATTAAGTTGGATGTTGTATGTTTATTCGTCTCTTTTTTATTTTTAATATTTCTAAATTATATTGTTATTCGATGTAATATCTTTCAATTTGATTTGATTGAATGAATATTATTTTTAATTAAAAAAAATTTCAGATGAGTTGTTGCAATACATTTTGGGTTATAATGAGTTGATGAGTTGCCAGATCTATGGTATCTTGACTCCAACTTCGTGGACTTTGCAGAAAATTGATACCAGAAATTAAGATTGATCGGACCCATGTGTTATAGTTTTTTTTTATAAAACAAAATCATTTTGTAAAAACAAAGTTTTAAATGAAATTGTTTAAATAGTTATTTTTTTGTTATAATATTTTTTTTAGATGAAATTTCAAAAAATGTTTTAAAAAATAAACTATTTTAAGTAGTTTCTTATATAAATTAATTTTGAGAGACATCTTTAAAAAATATGTGCTGATTATATTAAAATTTCTAACAATGAATATATAAATATCAAAATTACTTTTCAAATTTATAACAAAAGAGTTCAAAATAACTTCTATTATTTTAGAGTAAGTTTACATCTTTGTTTGTTTACATTCTTTGTTTTATAATTTGTAAACTTCTACAAATGAGTTCACATACATAAATAAAATTGATTATAGTTGGTGTGTATAAATGCACTTTATTTAATGATCCTAGTTAAGACGAGTATTATAACTAATAAACAAATAATTATCACTCACTAGTAACTGTTTTAAACAATATCAATTTGATTATTCCAACAAAACTAAATTATCCCTAACAAAAGTGTTTTTGTCAACGTGTCATTTCTTGTCCTCGCGTCCATAGACAATTATATGACTTTGCTAACCACACCCGATAGACTTGTAAAAAATTCCAAAACTAATTAAAAAGAATTGCATGAGTCGTTGCAATATATTTTGGGTTAGGATATATGGTTGATTTGGCAAATCATTGGCGTCTTGACTCCACTTTGTAGACTTCACATAAAATATAATTTCACAATATTGATTTATTCAGTAATACCACTTTGTTTTCTGCGAGTTATTAATTTAGTGTTATATCTTGTTATAAATCACATTTATGGGTGATCAAATTTAAATATAAATAGTTTTTAACATAAAGTTTTTTTTTTTTACTCAGCATATATAAAAGTTAAAGATTACATAATTAAGAATTTAAAAAATTTCATATCAAATGGAAACTACAATAGATTTATACTTTTCTTAATTTTTGTGCATTTATTAAAGAAATGTTACATATGGGGACAAAGTTAATAGCAAAATTAGTTATATATATTATTGGAAAATTTGGAGGAGTGTGAGAGCCATAATAAATTAAATATTTCAATTTTCACAAAAGATTTGGTACCGTATCTCTATCCAAAATTCTTAAGTGTATTTGGATAGAGTAATTGAAAATTCTATGAAAATTAAAATTTTAAGCAATTCAAATGCTTCATTGGAATTTCCTTTATTTCTAAATTTTGTTCTTTGAGTTATTTTAAAATTTTTAAAAGTTTTGAGGCAAAAATGAAAATTTAATTTGAGTAAAAACTGAAATTTTAAAAAAGTTGAGGGACTATTTTGCAAATTTTTAGGGACCAATTTACAAACTTTGGAAAAATATTTAGAAACCACTTTGCAAAAAAAATATAGGGACTAGTATTAAAATTTGAAACATATAGGGTCAAAATTGTAAATTTAAAAAATTATAGAGACCATGTTATGATTTATATTTTGTAAAATTAAGAGGGAATTTTAAATTCTTTGGTTTTATGTGGTATTTCAAATTATCTAAATTTAACTTTAATAAAATAGCTTATTAAATCCCTTTATCTTGAAAATTCTTCAAATTTATTATTCAAACAAAATCATTTGCATTGAAAGATTTGAATTCCCTTTAAAAAGAATAATATTATTGAAACATAAAATTTGACATAAAATAAATATTATTGTATTTCAATAACATTACTCTATATAAAATTACATTCTCTCAAAAAAATATCTCATCCAAACTCACATTACATATATAGAATACCTATCATATATATCAAATATTTAACTTGTTATTAATCAATAAAAAGTTTAACTTCTCACAACTCAATATATATATATATATATATCAAACTGAAAATATAGTAATTTCAAATTCTAGCGGCAACATTCATCCACAGGTTTGTTAGATACCTTAACCTAAAAAAATAGTCTCTTAAATATTTACTAATATGTATTTTTCTAAAAACCATGCTCCTAAAAATTTGAAGCCATATATATAAGGCAACATGTCTAAGTCTAGCACACCCTCGTGCCTGCCTCCATGGTATTGTGTACTATTTTCTATTATATATATATATATCGTTTCTCTTCATGCTAATTAATGTTCGGTGAAAAAGCCGTTGGACGCTACGGCATGAAAATAAAAGACCAATAATCTTTTAGTATATTGCATGAGAATTAAAGAACTATGTGTGTGTGGATTTTCATAGTGGATACTAGTACGTACATATTTTCACTAACATGAGTACATACTCTTTTATTAGTAAAAAAAACTTTTATATATGATATATATAATATGTTTACAATGCAACCAAAAAAAAAGTACATACTCTTTTATGAAAAAAGTGATTTTTATTAAAATATATAATTTAAAATGTAACGGTAATTAAATAATTTTTTATTTATAAAAACTAAACACTAAAACAAGTAGTGATAGTACTTTAAAAAATTAAAAGTAATCTTTTCTAAATGTGTGAGGTTTTAGCCAACTAGCTACTTCTTGTTTTAAGTGGAAACTAATATAAATTTATTTGTAAATATTATCAAATCATATTTATTAAGGTAAATTATGTAGTATCCAAAAATTACCAATATCTTATACGTAAAACATTAATTAAAACTTAAATTATAAAATCAACTTTTAAATAAATTGAATTTTAAATTATTTTTCCATTGTATATACTTTAACCCCACATAATCACTAGGTTACTAAAGAATTTATCTTAGTGGGTATTACTATTGAATAGTCAATCACTTTTAGTACATATCACATTATATCATTAAGTTTCCACAACAATATTATTAAGACTTGTTCTCGTAGAAGTGATTGTTCCTTACCTATAAATACTCTACAACACCACATAAACTACACAACACACGAGTCTCTAAATTACAAACACAAAGTATCTTCATTTATGCATCCAATTCCAATTTTATCAAATTGTATTAGACAAAGCATGATTTTCATTTCTCCAATGCTTCAGTCCATGAAGCTAGTAATGTTGTTTTTTGCTTTGACAATAGCCTTGACAATGTCATTTAGTGCTTCAACTATACAAAGCATAGAAGCAAGTGCTTTGTTGAAGTGGAAAACAACATTTGACAACCAAAGCCAAACTTTGCTATCTTCATGGACAGGCAACAATTCATGCAACTGGTTGGGAATTACGTGTGATGAGTTCAAACATGTCTCCAACGTAAATCTCAACAACATAGGATTAAGAGGTACGCTTGAAAGTCTCAACTTCTCATTACTTCCAAACATCCTCACTCTAAATATTAGTCACAACTTCTTGAATGGAAGTATTCCACCCAATATTGGGGTCTTGTCCAAACTCTCTCATCTTGATCTTAGCGCCAATTATTTCATAGGAACAATTCCATATGAAATAACACATTTGTCCAATCTTCAAACATTATATTTGGATGGTAATCTTTTCAATAGTTCCATTCCTCGAGAAATAGGTGCATTAAAAAATTTGAGAGAGCTTAGTATAGCACAAGCAAATCTAGAAGGGACAATTCCAATTTCTATTGAGAACTTGTCATTGTTGTCACATTTAGATCTTGCAGAGAACAATCTTTCTGGCAACATTCCAAAAGAAATTTGGAATTTGCAGAGCTTGAAGTACTTTGTGATTAACCTAAATAACTTTAATGGTTCTATAAATGCCCAAGATATTGTGAAGCTGCATAAGTTAGAGACTTTAGATATTGGCCATAATGGAGTTTTTGTCGATGGTCCTGCCCTCAAACAACTTTCCAATTTGAGAAATTTGATAAAACTTTCACTAACATATTGCAATGTCACGGGACCTATCCCATTTTCTATAGGAAAATTGGTTAACTTGTCATATCTAAATTTAGCTCATAACCAAATTTCTGGCAACCCTCGGGAGATTGGAGAGTTGGTAAGCTTGAGAGAACTCACCCTTTCTGACAATAACTATTCTAGATCTATTCCATTAGAAATTTTAAGCTTGACCAATCTAGAGCATCTAAGACTTGATAATAACACATTCTCAGGAGACATTCCTAAGGAAATTGGGAAGTTGGTCAACATGACGATTTTGTGGCTTCAAAACAATAATCTTTCTGGTTCAATTCCTCATGAAATCGAATGATGACAAATATGTACCAACTTGATTTGTCAAGTAATTTTCTCTCTGGAAATATCCCACCTACAATTGGAAACTTGAGCAATTTAATGTATCTTTATATTTATACAAATAGTTTTAGTGGTTCAATTCCAAATGAAGTTGGTAAACTATATTCTCTCGCCACTCTCCAATTGGTAGATAACAAACTCTCTGGCTCAATCCCATCTTCCATAGGTAACTTGGTCAATTTGGAATCCATTTACATATCTCAGAATCAATTCTCAGGACCAATTCCTTCCACTATAAAAAATTTGAACAACCTTAGAGAAATATTTTTGTTCTCAAATCAACTAACTGACATCATTCCTACTGAAATGAACATGATTATCAATTTGGAAAATTTGCAATTAGCTGATAATAATTTCATTGGCCAGTTGCCACACAACATTCGCATTGGTGGAATGTTGCAAAGAATTTCTGCATTGAATAATCACTTCACAGGTCCAGTTCCAATGAATTTGAAAAATTGTTCTAGTCTCATTAGAGTTAGGCTTGAACAAAACCAATTTACGGGAAATATAACTAACGATTTTGGTGTATATCCAAATTTGGACTACATGGGATTAAGTGAAAATAAATTTTATGGCCACCTTTCTCCCAATTGGGGAAAGTGCTACAACCTCACAAGCCTTGATATCTCCAACAATAACTTATCTGGTGGCATACCACCAGAACTAGGGGAGGCAACCAAGTTAGAGTTACTCGACTTGTCTTGAAACCATCTTACAGGAAAAATTCCAGAGGAGTTAGGCAAGTTAACTTTGTTGATCAACCTTGTGATGAGTAACAACCGTCTTTTAGGAAATGTTCCTACACAAATGTCATCATTGCAGCAACTCAATAACTTAGAGCTTGCAGCAAATAATTTAACTAGCTTAATCACAAAACAACTTGCAAATTTGCCAAGGTTATTTAACTTGAATTTGAGCCAAAACAAATTTGAAGGAAATATTCCAGTTGAATTTGGTCAATTCGAAGCTCTTCAAATTCTTGATCTTAGTGGAAATTGTTTGAATGGAACAATACCATCCCCATTTAGCTTGCTCAAATATTTAGAAAAAATGAATCTGTCACATAATAATCTCTCTGGTCATATTCCCTCCAATTTCAATCAAATGATTAGCTTATCATTTGTTGATATATCATTTAATCAATTGGAGGGTCCAATTCCAAACATGAAAGCTTTCAACTATGCTACATTTGAGCTGTTGGAAAATAATAAAGGCATGTGTGGTAATATCTCAGGCTTGGAGCCTTGCCCAACAACAACAAGCAGTAAATCTCATGATAAGATTAAGAAAGTCTTATTATTAGTTTTACCCCTTATAGTTGGAATTCTAATACTAACATTAGTATTTTTTGGATTCTCATATCATCGTTGCCAAATTTCAACCAGAAAAGAATATCAAGGTTCAGAAACAAATGCTCAAAACGTATTTGCAATATGGGGTTATGATGGAAAAATAGTGTATGAGAACATTATTGCTGCCACAGAAGAGTTTGATGACAAATATCCCATTGGAGTTGGAGGGAATGGAAGTGTTTACAAAGCAGACTTACCCACGGGTCAAGTTGTTGTTGTCAAAAAAATGAATTCAGTACCAAATGAAGAAATGTCTACTATGAAAGCTTTCACAAATGAGATCAAAACTCTGATAGAAATTCGGCATCCTAACATTGTCAAGCTCTACGGGTTTTGTTCACATTCTAGATTCTCATTTTTGGATAAAAGTAGTGTGGATAAGATTTTGAAAGATGAGGAACAAACAATTGCATTGGATTGGAGTAAGAGGATGAATGTCATAAAAGATGTAGCTAATGCTTTGTGCTACATGCACCACGATTGTTCACCTCCAATTGTTCATCAAGATATATCGAGCAAGAAGGTTTTGTTGGATTTGGAATATGTGGCTCATGTCTCTACCTTTGGGACATCTAAGCTTCTTAATCCTAATTCAACCAATAGGACCACATATGCTAAAACCTTTGGATATGCTGCTCCAGGTTAATTCCCTTTCCTTATTATCAATTTGGAACATATATACTTCATTATTAATTATATACATGATTCCTCTTTTGAATTGTTACAGAATTGGCATACACAATGGAAGTTAATGAAAAATGTGATGTGTATAGTTTTGGAATTTTTGCATTGAAAATACTTTTTGGAAAACACCCGGGAGATGTTACATCTTATTCAATGTTATCATCTTTATGGACTACAGTGAGCTCAACAACTGGTACTAAGTCATTGATGGATAAGTTTGACGAACGACTACCTCCTCCTTTAAATCCAATTGTTAATGATTTAGTATCGATTATAAGGATTGTAGCTTCTTGTGTGACTGAAAGTCCACGTTCTCGCCCAACCATGGACCAAGTTTCCAAAGATCTAAAAAAATGTCCCAAAAGTCTTCTGATTAGTTGACATTCTCACATGTGCCTTCATCTTGTTTGTTTAAATTATTTGTTTTATAATTTGTAAACTTTTTCAATGCTGCTTGTTTTATGTTTGTGAGTTGTTTTAATTTTGTTGATGAACTTTTAAATGCCCTGTCAAATTACATTAAGGATTAATAAAAAGTAGATGAGTTCTTTGTGCTCCTTTTATTCATTTGTGTTGGTCATAAGGGGTTGGGAATCATCACATTGGACTAAGAGCAATCACATATGTGGATTGAACATCACATTTTAAGACAATATGTTTAAGGGTTATCTCATTTATATAATATTCATTATCGCAATGTCACGCTTCATGATGGCGAGAATGAGTGGTCGGCGATCGGCAACACCATGAGGAACTTGCGCCTTGAAGTAAGCACCATTGCTTAAGATGACATCGGACAACTCCTCCCTGTTGTGCACTGTTATGATTGGAAGTGGATTGGGAGGTTGACGTGGGCGATGCTCAGGACGTGGATTAGCAATCCTATCTCTACGATCCTTGTCCACATTGTTGTTTTCAATCAGCTCAAACATGTAGTCGTAACAAACAAAGTTGATTTCTCTTCCAACAACGAACCTAACTTTGGGTTTTATCCCACTTTGAACTAAGTCGGTCAAAGACATCAACAAATTTTGCATAAGTGCTGACATGAGCAGTGTATGAAGGAGGAGCCATTTTTTTCAGCAGTAATGTGTTTAGTGTATTGAGTGTAAAAAACTTATGAATAACTATGTATATATACTACTCATGACCCACTCATATTCTTCCGCGTGAAGGAAGGTATAGAGATTTGTCTGTCTTAATTCTGAAAATATACATGCTAGGCTTAAATTAAGATTAATAAATTTAAAATTCAATTCACATTATAAAATTTAATTATATAATAACAATAATAATAGCAATAGGTATTTAATTCTAAAATATTAATTTGATACTATATAAGGCATTCTGCTTTGCTTTGATTCACGGTGTTCTCATAGGAATACTGCTCTTCCAACAACAATAATCTTAATGATTACCCACATCATCATTTATATTCTTATCTAGAAATTACCTAATAGCCCTCCAACATGCTTTTAACGTCTATAATATTAATTTGATACTATATAAGGAATACTTCTCTGCTTTGATTCACGCCGTTCTCATAATAATAACCCTTAGCTACATCATTTGTCATGAAAAACCTACTTTCATATAGTTTTCATAATAATTTTTTTAGGGTTTTTTTAGTTTAGTTGAATATATATTTAATTAATTTATAATAAAAATAGTGATTAATTATAATTTTAAATATTATTTAAATTAATAATTTATTTAATTGAATTAATTATAATTTTGTAAGTGATTAATTAGAAATAGAAAAAATTGGGTGTCTGTAGTTTTTATTTATCAAAATAATATTACTCACTCTTTCCCCGATTATTAATTAGTATTATCATATTATATTTTACATTGTTTGATGTTAATTAACTTATATTTTAATTTGAGAGAATTGGTATCTTTAAAAATATAAAGAAATGGTTTGTCCTAAACCCTTAAGCCAACATCAAACCTTTAATATAAATCAGGGACAGATAGGTTTTGACAATTAGTGGATAGTAAATTAATTTGTGAAGGTGTAATGTTTTTGGAGCAAATACAGCTACTTAGAAATCTTAATAACGAGACTCATAACGGTAAGGGTCTCACCTCATTCGCTTTCCTACTTGAATTATATGTGATATAAATGAACGGTGATGTTATGTATTGGTTATGTTTGTGTTTTATCTTCAAAATAAATGTTATATGATACGTTGTTATAATGGTTGCGTTTGACATGTTCAAATTGTGAAAAATAAACGTTATATGACATGTTGTTATAATGGTTGTGCTTGACATGTTGTGGTTATTCGAGGTGATGACTTTGTGTCTAAACCAATTTGGTTTTGGACATTCTGGTTGAGTGATATATTTTGTAACTAAGATGATGACATTCATGCATGCATTGGTGGCATGAACCTAGTCACAAGTATGTGACGACAGTTCATAGCAAAAGGCAACGTGATTCAGAAAAATACTCAACGATGGGATACTGAACATGAAACTCTGTAGAACATTTGTCCAATGGTGGGACAAGTTCAACAGTGAGACATTGTTCAATGGTGGGCTCTTTGTCTTACAAGATGGTGATATTCTGGAATAATGCATTGACATATAGCCCAACAATAGGATTTGTGCATTTTGGTTGATTTGTATCTTTTGTGCTTTGTGATTTTAACTATTAAATGAAATATATGATTTATTTATATTTTTACTATAACAACTATATATGCATGTATATTTGCTCTGTGTTTGTAATTTGGAGACGACCCTTACATTTGACATGATGTCACATATAGTGTTACTTGAGTGAATAATGTCGCAGACCAACCTAGTATGAGAAATGCGAGGAAGTACAATAACATGAATTTGGAGGCTCCAAAATACTTTTGTACTAGTGTTAGACTTGTTGAGTGAGTTTTCCACAAGTGTCCAAAGTTATGATCAACTACGATTTATTTTTTGGTAGTAAAACACCAAGTGTTTGGCCGTAGAAGTCTTCTCGCCCAACCATGGACCAAGTTTCCAAGGATCTAAAAAAATGTCCCAAAAGTCTTCTGATTAGTTTACATTCTCACATGTGCCTACATCTTGTTTGTTTAAATTATTTGTTTTATAATTTGTAAACTTTTTCAATGCTGCTTGTTTTATGTTTGTGAGTTGTTTTAATTTTGTTGATGAACTTTTAAATGCCCTGTCAAATTACATTAAGGATTAATAAAAAGTGGATGGGTTCTTTGTGCTCCTTTTATTCATCTGTGTTGGTCATAAGGGGTTGGGGATCATCACATTGGACTAAGAGAAATCACATACTGGACTAAGAGCAATCACATACGTGGGTTGAACATCACATTTTAAGACAATATGTTTAAGGGTTATCTCATTTATATAGTATTCATTATCGAAATGTCACGCTTCATGATGGCGAGATTGATGTTGAGACAAACTCTCTATTTTAAAGTTTTGATGAAAATAAACAAAGGTTAATTAAGAATGTTAATTATGATTCTAAATATTATGTTAATTTAACTTGTGTTCTTGAGTGATTTTAATTAAGAGCAGAATCAAGCAAATACAAGAAAAGACAACAACAAGATCATTCTGCATCATAAACAGAGAATGATCTTCAGCTTCACCGAACTATCTATCACAGCATGTTGTTCAAAGTTTATCTACATCGTTAACAAAGAATCTGCTCTGGAAATCATTCATATCTAACAAGTACATGGCAAGGAACAAGTACAAATAATCCAGACTCAAAAAGGATATTTGATCGCAAAGATCAAAGAGTTTAAACATGGACAAAAGTCATGACGGCTTAAGAACTCCAAAATTCAAATGTCAAGAAAACTTGATCAAACTGGGTATATGACAAGACAAGAACAAAGGAAATACAGAACATTCAAAACGGGAACTCCAGAATGATTATTGAAGCTCAAGAACGTTCAAACTGATAAAACCAAGAACGTTAATCATTCTCCGTTTTCTGCACATCAACAGCAGCCTTGCATCCTCTCTGTTTCAGTCTGCAATTCGATTCAAATCTTCTCCAACCTCCTCTAGCTTCACTCAAGACTCAAGACAAATAATGTACCATCCAAGATCAATGAAGAAATGTCAAAGAAAGGACAGAAATGCTTTCAATGCTAAAACATCAAAAGTCAAAAAGCTGTTTTCAAAGCAGCATTATTTTTATTCTAAAAATAATGTTTTAGTCAAAAAAGCATGGCCTCTCCAACAGCTATTTCGTACATCTCCAGCCTATAAATAGAAGGCCATTATCTCAGTTCTCAGCAAGAAATTCAAGTGCCAAGTAATCAACATTATACAATCACACTTAAGCTTGAAATTCTGCAAAACAGAGGTAACATCACTTTCTGCAATTCGCGAAACAGCCACTGCTGCACATTCACATATTAGCTGCGAAATTGTCATTAGATACTCTGTAAAGAATCTATTCTCAAACAAGAGTTGAGCAATATCAGATTCTGTCAAATTCAATCATTTGTAAAAACTCAAACTATAAGAGTTTCTTTATAGTTTGTTTAAGATTGCTTCCTATCAAGGTTAGATAGGTGTTGTGATTGCTTTCTGGGTGGAAAGTAATTAAGAAAGAAATAGATCAAGGTTGATTTATTCTAGGTGTTGTAAGATTAAGAAGGTTCTTCATTTTAAACACTAAGTGGAAAATCTCACAGTGTGAGGACTGGACGTAACCCACGTTGGGTGAACCAGGATAAATCTTTGTGTGGTATTCTCTTTCCTTTCTCCTTCTTTATTATACTGCATTAATCATTTGAGATAAAATATAAACTGATTTTCTGCTAATTAAAGAACGTTCTCTGTTTTATAACATAAACCAAGAACGTTCTCCGTTTTCTGTTTCATAACCAAGATCATTCTTGAGTTATTTTCTTAAGTTTTAATAGGAATTTTTAAAAGGCATATTTACAATTCAAACCCCCCTTTCTTGTAAATCGACATTGTTACTTCAATTGAGTGGTCTTGCGATCGGCAACACCATGAGGAACTTGTGCCTTGAAGTAAGCACCATTGCTTAAGATGACATCGGACAACTCCTCCCTGTTGTGCACTGTTATGATTGGAAGTGGATTGGGAGGTTGACGTGGGCGATGCTCAGGACGTGGATTAGCAATCCTATCTCTACGATCCTTGTCCACATTGTTGTTTTCAATCAGCTCAAACATGTAGTCGTAACAAGCAGAGCTGATTTCTCTTCCAACAACGAACCAAACTTTGGGTTTTATCCCACTTCGAACAAGTCGGTCAAAGGCATCAACAAATTTTGCATCGGTGCTGACATGAACAGTGTATGAAGGAGGAGCCACTTTTTTCAACAGTAATGTGTTTAGTGTATTGAGTGTAAAAAGCTTATGGATAACTATGTATATATACTACTCATCGCCCACTCATATTCTTCAGCGTGAAGGAAGGTATAGAGATTTGACTGTCTTAATTCTGAAAATATACATGCTATGCTTAAATTAAGATTAATAAATTTAAGATTAATAAATTTAAAATTCAATTCACATTATAAAATTTAATTATACAATAACAATAATAATAACAATAGGTATTTAATTCTATAATATTAATTTGATACTATATAAGGCATACTGCTCTGCTTTGATTCACGCCGTTCTCATAGGAATACTGCTCTTCCAACAACAATAATTTTAATGATTACCCACATCATCATTTTTATTCTTATCTAGAAATTACCTAATAGCCCTCCAACATATTAACCTTATTTTGTAATTGCAAATGCTCTAATTCATTATTTTTGAAATACAATTGAAAAATTTATTAATTGGTTTTAAAGTAAACGAGTATTTAAGATAATCTTATAAATAAATAAATAAATAAATAAATAAAAGAATATGTATCTTTACGTTTAGAATTTTGTTAGTTAATATCTTGAAAAAGTGGGATGTTACAAGGTACACATACATGATCACAATTCATGTATACGTGATCTCAATTAAGTATCATGATATTGATCACATTAAATGATCATAATATTGAAACTTTAATGTCAATCAAACAAGTTTACAATGCACATCAAACATATCGTTCATCACTTAGAGGTAATAGAACATAAATCCAATATCTAATGACATTGATGGAACGCGACAAATACGTTGATGATTTAGATGAGTTGAGGGACATATCCTGGACCTATCCAAATGTTATCACTCGTGTAAATAATTTTCACATAATATTGATTAAGGATAACACATACAAGACTTGTAGATATCGAATGTCGTTACTTGAGATTATTTGTGTTACTTCTACTGAAATGACATTTTGTGTGGCATTTTCATATCTAAAGTTTGAGCATGCTGACAACTTCATGTGGGCACTACAAATGTTGAAAGAACACATTACAAGTGGATAGTAAATTAATTTGTGAAGGTGTAATGTTTTTGGAGCAAATACAGCTACTTAGAAATCTTAATAACGAGACTCATAACGGTAAGGGTCTCACCTCATTCGCTTTCCTACGTGAATTATATGTGATATAAATGAACGGTGATGTTATGTATTGGTTATGTTTGTGTTTTATCTTCAAAATAAATGTTATATGATTCGTTGTTATAATGGTTGCATTTGACATGTTCAAATTGTGAAAAATAAACGTTATATGACATGTTGTTATAATGGTTGTGCTTGACATTTTGTGGTTATTCGAGGTGATGAATTTGTGTCTAAACCAATTTGGTTTTGGACATTCTGGTTGAGTGATATATTTTGTAACTAAGATGATGACATTCATGCATGCATTGGTGGCATGAACCTAGTCACAAGTATGTGACGACAGTTCATCGCAAAAGGCAACGTGATTTAGAAAAATACACAACGATGGAATACTGAACATGAAACTCTGTAGAACATTTGTCCAATGGTGGGACAAGTTCAACAGTGAGACACTGTTCAATGGTGGGCTCTTTGTCTTACAAGATGGTGATATTCTGGAATAATGCATTGACATATAGCCCAACAATAGGATTTTTGCATTTTGGTTGATTTGTATCTTTTGTGCTTTGTGATTTTTACTGTTAAATGAAATATATGATTTATTTATATTTTTACTATAACAACTATATATGCATGTATATTTGCTCTGTGTTTGTTATTTGGAGACGATCCTTACATTTGACATGATGTCACATATAGTGTTACTTGAGCGAATAATGTCGCAGACCAACCTAGTATGAGAAATGCGAGGAAGTACAATAACATGCATTTGGAGGCTCCAAAATACTTTTGTACTAGTGTTAGACTTGTTGAGTGAGTTTTCCACAAGTGTCCAAAGTTATGATCAACTACGATTTATTTTTTGGTAGTAAAACACCAAGTGTTTGGCCGTAGAAGTCTTCTCGCCCAACCATGGACCAAGTTTCCAAGGATCTAAAAAAATGTCCCAAAAGTCTTCTGATTAGTTTACATTCTCACATGTGCCTACATCTTGTTTGTTTAAATTATTTGTTTTATAATTTGTAAACTTTTTCAATGCTGCTTGTTTTATGTTTGTGAGTTGTTTTAATTTTGTTGATGAACTTTTAAATGCCCTGTCAAATTACATTAAGGATTAATAAAAAGTGGATGGGTTCTTTGTGCTCCTTTTATTCATCTGTGTTGGTCATAAGGGGTTGGGGATCATCACATTGGACTAAGAGCAATCACATATGTGGGTTGAACATCACATTTTAAGACAATATGTTTAAGGGTTATCTCATTTATATAGTATTCATTATCGAAATGTCACACTTCATGATGGCGAGATTGAGTGGTCTTGCGATCGACAACACCATGAGGAACTTGTGCCTTGAAGTAAGCACCATTGCTTAAGATGACATCGGACAACTCCTCCCTGTTGTGCACTGTTATGATTGGAAGTGGATTGGGAGGTTGACGTGGGCGATGCTCAGGACGTGGATTAGCAATCCTATCTCTACGATCCTTGTCCACATTGTTGTTTTCAATCAGCTCAAATATGTAGTCGTAACAAGCAGAGCTGATTTCTCTTCCAACAACGAACCTAACTTTGGGTTTTATCCCACTTCGAACAAGTCGGTCAAAGGCATCAACAAATTTTGCATCGGTGCTGACATGAGCAGTGTATGAAGGAGGAGCCATTATTTTCAGCAGTAATGTGTTTAGTGTATTGAGTGTAAAAAGCTAATGGATAACTATGTATATATACTACTCATCGCCCACTCATATTCTTCCGCGTGAAGGAAGGTATAGAGATTTGACTGTCTTAATTCTGAAAATATACATGCTATGCTTAAATTAAGATTAATAAATTTAAGATTAATAAATTTAAAATTCAATTCACATTATAAAATTTAATTATATAATAACAATAATAATAACAATAGGTATTTAATTCTATTATATTAATTTGATACTATATAAGGCATACTGCTCTGCTTTGATTCACGCCGTTCTCATAGGAATACTGCTCTTCCAACAACAATAATCTTAATGATTACCCACATCATCATTTTTATTCTTATCTAGAAATTACCTAATAGCCCTCCAACATATTAACCTTATTTTGAAATACAATTGAAAAATTTATTAATTAGTTTTAAAGTAAACGAGTATTTAAGATAATCTTATAAATAAATAAATAAATAAATAAAAGAATATGTATCTTTACGTTTAGAATTTTGTTAGTTAATATCTTGAAAAAGTGGGATGTTACAAGGTACACATACATGATCATAATTCATGTATACGTGATCTCAATTAAGTATCATGATATTGATCACATTAAAGGATCATAATATTGAAACTTTAATGACAATCAAACAAGTTTACAATGCACATCAAACATATCGTTCATCACTTAGAGGTAATAGAACATAAATGCAATATCTAATGACATTGATGGAACGCGACAAATACGTTGATGATTTAGATGAGTTGAGGGACATATCCCGGACCTATCCAAATGTTATCACTCGTGTAAATAATTTTCACATAATATTGATTATGGATAACACATACAAGACTTGTAGATATCGAATGTCGTTACTTGAGATTATTGGTGTTACTTCTACTGAAATGACATTTTGTGTGGCATTTGCATATCTAAAGTTTGAGCATGCTGACAACTTCATGTGGGCACTACAAATGTTGAAAGAACACATTACAAGTGGTGAAGTTCAAGTCGTCGTTACTGATAGAGACCTTGCTTTGATGAACGTAATTCAATATCTTTTTTCAAAAGCAGTCAATTTATTGTGCTTATTTCCTAAATGGAAGAATCAAATCTTATCCATCTTCGGCTTCCATCGAAGTGCTATAGGATTGGCCTCAATATATCTAGGTCAAAGTCTACAACAATCTACACATAAAGTTGAGAAATACTCATAGATCCAAGCTTCAACACATATAATTAGTTTAGAATTAATAGTATCATTAATTTAGAATTAATAACATATCAACACAATAAACAACCATTGAGTTTACCTGTAAAAGTGTCAGATACCCATAAATTGTTCTGGTCTAATGCATATTAACTTCGTCGAGATTTTCAGCACCTCCATGCATATCCCCCACATGAGTTGAGGTCTCAAAAGCACTCTAAGTAGACAACGCTAACTGCAAAGGTACTCTTATCGCTGAAAAGTGTGCAACCAACTAAAAATAGTAGAAACGTCCTTGCAGCCATCTCCCAATACTGATCACGATATCGCTGATGATATACTTCAAGTAGCCAACTTCAAGTACCCTTAGCTCCCCCGCGATCCTAAAACAAAAGAAACGAAAAAATGTAAGTTAAAACACATTATGACAACGACTATTAAAAATTTAATATGATCGAGAAAATTACCACTTCATCCCAAAGTCGAGTGGCCACATAATCACCAAATGTCATAAGAGCGTACTTGTCAACCAGACCACCAGGATATCCATCGGTTTGTGGAGGTTTATCTAGGTGCTATGGTTGGGCCTGATGTTGTGTTTGCTCTTCCTGTTGGGTCTCCCCTTTCTGTTGGGCCTTTTGTTGATGTTGTAATCGTCATTGTTTACGTTGTGTTCGCCTCTCCCTCTACACTTCATGTTGCTTCTCAAGACTCTGAGCTCGTGCAGAAGCGGTTAGTCTAACACGATGACCCTTACCAATAGTACCCTCATCACTAACAGTATCATTAATTATAACTCAACATGCTCTATCAGTAAACATAGTGGCACCATTTTTGCATAATCATATCATAATAAAAATTAAAACACAATCAAGTATGTTGCGACACAATATTTGTTCACTTACACAAACTCACTCTGCCCAAAAAACTCAGTCTGCGTAAAACATACGTGAACTGAGTTCACGTACATGAACCAAGTATGCATAGAACCTACGTGAATTGAGTTCACATACGTGAATATAGTTCACGTAGGTTTTACGCAAACTGAGTTTGCGTACTCAAACTCAGTTCATGTAGGTTTCTGGGCAGCGTTAGTTTGCATACGCAACTGAGTTCACGTACGTGAACTTAGTTCACATAGGTTTCTGGGTTTACGAAAAAATATAGTTTCATGGGAACAAGAACAACAACTACACATTGTAAAAAAACAAGAACAAGAACAACAATTGATGCAAACCTGATTTAAATGATAGACAATGAGGATGATTGAAGATGAAGATAAAATAAGAGGTTAGAGTTAAAAATGTTATAAATAGGCAAGACCAATTTAGGTATTTCATTTTTACAAAAAAATTGAGGGGTGTGGATAGCAAAAATGGAGGTGTGGGTAGCTAGCAATATTGAGTGATGTGGATAACAAAAATGGGGGTGTAGATTCATAGTAGAGGTGTGGTTGAATGATTTCGCTGTATGTTAATTTTTTAAGTTTAATGACTTGTAATGTTAGTGTAAACATAACACAAATCGTTGATTGTAGAATTATTTTATAATTACATTTACAATTATATAGTGATATGATAAAATCAACCATTATTATTAACTATCAATGTCAAATTGGATTACACTAAAAGTGCATAATTTTTTTTCATTAATATTTTTTAGAAAGAAATTTATAACAATGAATCAATGATATAATGCATTTTCTCTTACATTTCTTTATGTTATCGGTATATGTCGGATTTGCACTCCTTTCAATTATACTCCACTTGTTATACTTGTTGCTAGTAATGTTTTAAAAACTTAACTAAAGATCAAACTAAGACTTCTGAATTATGGTTTAATTGGATTACCTAAGTTGAATCAGATAACAAATAAAAAAAGTTGCGCGCGAATCTTGAACCGTTACATTTTTTATTATTATATGAATGGTTTATATTTATCGGACCATAATGGTGCCATCTAGTATATGGACAGGACAGGGGTATTTGAATTGAAGGAAACGGTATGCAAAATGATCAATTTCTTTCCAAAGCATCTTTGTGTTGTGCTCCCTTTCAAGCATAACTGAATTTTGCCCACCCCTACTTTCAACTATCTTTTTCATGTGCAACAATTTGTTGTGTCAGATTTAATTTATTTATATATATTTCAGTATAAAGAGGCTTTATATTGTTTTTTTTTATATAAATGTTAGAGTAAAAACTATAAAAGGAAAAATTAGAAAACATAATACTATATGGCGTCGCCCGGACTTGAACCGGAGACCTTCAGTGTGTTAGACTGACGTGATAACCAACTACACCACGACACCTTTGTTGATGTTGACTTTAACACTAGATACAAATTACACTGGTATTTATTTAGGTCTAAAAAAGTATAAGTAGTATAACAAGTAAAAATTCTCACAGAGATAAAAAGATACAACAAATGATATTTAATTAAAATACTTTGTATTTTCAAAAATAAAAATGTAGAATTTAAATAAAATTATGATAATTAATTATTGTTAATGTTAAAATGCTCTATTTCATTTTATCAAGATTTTTATTTAAAGTTTGTTTTAAAATTCAATGTTGACCAGATTGTGACTCTGACACCTTTGTATCAATTTCTTTGGATCTAACTGTATCAAATTAAACTTTTCTTTTATATCCAAAGATACTGAGCCTTTGGTGCAACCATAGTCACCATTCAAGTTTGAAAGAAATATGACCCATTGTTTATTTATTCAAGACTTATTTAGTAATATTTTTATACCCTTCATTACATTGTCTATTTTACCTGGAATCGAATGAAATGTTTTAAAGATTGCATTATTAAGCAATTGAAAAGAATAAATCTTTTAATAAAAAAAAAGAATAAAATCTCACAATTTATTGCCTAAAAAAACTTCAATTTTATGTCCATTTTATCAACATATAAAATGTTTCTATACTGCCCAACCAAAAAAATAACACATGGATTTAATTCTTAATATAGCTCTGAAAGAAATGTGCAAATCGACTGGATACAAAATAATAAGTGTGTCTAATATTGTATTTATTTTTCTTGATTAAGAAAAAATGATTTTTTTGCATAAATTATTTGCATCTAACTATAGAGATTAATATTATGGACCGTAATACTTTTTCTCACAAGAGTTTTAATTCTAAATATTCTTATTATTCAGATTCAAAGAAGAAGCAAATATTTTGTCACCAAAAAAATATTATAAGATTTTACTTTTATTTGGTTCCATGTGTAAATACACAAGAAAAATCACACTTGTTCTCACTTCGCAATATCCAAATACTAGAGCTATATATTTACCAAAATATATGTGTGGTTAGATTGGTTCACGGTAGATGTTACCAACATTTAAACCACATAGGATGAACATAATGAGTAAAGTTAAATATATAAATGAGTAAATTTAAAACATAATTTGCATTTGTAATTTATGTTTTACCACCGTCTAATTAACAATGAACAAAAATAAAAATAACAAAGTTCGTTTAATTGATAAATAGTTGATTTATACTAATAAAATTGTGGATTTAATTATCGTCATCGATGTAATGACTTTTTTAATGAATATTTATTAATACATCTCTCAGCTCAAGTTCTCTAATTTTAAATAATCTAATTTATGTAATACCATTAAATGTTTTTTTTAGATAAAAACCTATTTTAAAATTATTTTCATTCTTTATCTAATATATGTGTTTTATAAACAAAATTTTATATTTAAATCTTGCCAGCTTATTAGCTATAAATCAACGGTTTATACTTGCCAAACAGAATTAGTGTCTCTAAGTCGAAAATTAAAAATTCACATTATTGCTTCGACATATATGGTCTTGGTGCATGACGAAAATATGAATGGATAAGTTTTTTTTTCTGAGTGGATCTACGAATGAAGTTAGGGAAGTAAAAATATACCTGTACTTGTAGATTTTAGTGAAATTATCCACAATAATGCTAAATTGATACCTATTGAATGAAGGTGAAGAATACCACTTTAAGTTACCAATAATATAATAGATTGAGAGAGAAGAAGAGAGATATAGAGGGAGAGAAAGTATATATACAATTATACAATATTAATATAATATACAGTAAAATTTTATATAGTTTGATAATTTTCTTTTTGCGTGTCTGTTGAATTCTAAATATTCACTAATTTATCTGAAAACAAGGTATCCCATAAATATTCATAAATATTGATGACCGTTGTGGAGAAGTATTATTTGACCCACCCCCACACTGTTTTCATCTCATTGATAGAGTAACGGACAAACTCAAAATTAGATGATTTCATCTAATTATAAATTTTTTTTTTTTTTCACGTAAACACATCAAATTTCATACAAAATATTTACAATATGTTTTAAATATTAATTATATTAGTATTCTATCAAAATACATACACTTCTGACGTGTGTAAAAAAAATCATAAAATATATATTCTTGAAAATAAAAAATAGAGATGATAAATGAGAACGATCAATAAATGAGAAGAAATATAATGATAAAGAAAAGTAATTATAAAAAAAATAATATTATAGTAAAATAAAATAAAATAAGCAATTGAACTTACACATTTAATACTAGAACCGGTGATGAGAGAAAGAATGATGACGTTCAATCTTTTACACTTAAAAATGTGAAATTGAATGTAGGGTATTGTAGACTAGTGGTGGCCGAAAATGTACATAGAGTGGTGGTTAGGATTTTAGGTTTTGAGAGAGACATATATGCGAGAGAGATAAAGAGAAGAAGAGAAAGAGAATCAAATACATTAATTAAAAAGATAAGATGAAAACTAACTTTGATAAAAGGAAAAATATGGTGTTAATCCAATGGTTAACTTTCAAAATGTTAATCCATTTATTTGTATTACATCTTAGTAATTTAATACATGTGTTTTTCTTTTATGATACAAAGAGATTGGGTAAAAAATGGACTAAAAACCTCTCAAAAAAATATGTACAAGCAACATTTATTATTTGAAATAAAAGTAGGAAAAATTTAATACATGTTGACTCTCTATAAAATCAAAATAAAGACTAAAAGTGAATAAATTTTTTTAAAAAACTAAACTTAAAAGTTTAATTTTCTAAGAATTAAAAATATCTCTAACAAAAAAAAAATATATATTTATTCACCCTCATTGAATATATATTATAAAAAATATTAGAGCCTTCATCACTTGGCCTGGAGGCCTGCCATTGGGATGGTAGCTTATTAAACTCACTTTGACCGTAAAGCCTATATATACATATGAAATTATATAGATCAATATTCTTAAATTATTAAAAGTATTAGCAAGTATATGATCATTTAATACAATATACAAAATTTTGATATATAACAATAATAGTAATATTTCATATTCTCAAGTAGCAACGTCCTTAAATTTAAAAAATAGTTCTCATAGATATTTATGTTATTGTCTTGCCACTCGTATAAAAAAGATGTTTGCAAATTTAAATTAATTTAAATTATCTAATGTCGTCGTGAAGTAAATCAAATAGTAGATATCTTTGTTAAATTTAAACTGTCATTCTTCTTCTCAGATCGATTATGTTTTTGATACAATTTATGATTTTTTCTCCGTCGACGTGTTGGCCGATAGGAGTTTGGTTACATTTCCTATGAATTTTTACTATTTCGTCAATTAAAAAAACTAATTAAAGAGAAAAATAGTAATTTAGGAACAAAATTGATGATTTATTGGAATGCTTGGCTTTTGGGCATGAGTTTCAAGTGTTTTATTATGGTTTCTGTGTGAGTGTGAGTAAATGAATGTGAATTGAGTTGGCAACATGTGTCACTTTGCATGAATCAGGATGAGCAAGTTATTATCATATCTAGTACTACAACTTGATCTATTATATCCTATTGTCATTTTCAATTCAGGTCATGTTATAGCTTTTTTGTATCTTTTGTAAATTGTAATTATAAGTAATTAACAAAGTGATGATATTATGATATCGATCTATTCTTATTTATATAGTGATGGTCCCACACCTAGCTGAAGGACAATGAGGTTTGGCATTGTTTCATAAAAATGGAAAACTAGTGTTTAGAATTTGATGTTGGTATTTTGGACAATAGTGTTAGGTCTAGTAGTTTGGACTTTTCACCATTTCTAACTAGAGTATTAATTATTTCATTTTCATAATGTTTGTATTAAGATAGTATACAACATGCTTCATCTCGTTTGATTTTTTAATTTTGATAAAAAAATTGAAAATAGTCTTAGAAATGTTTTTGTAGACATTATAATCAAAGAAACAACTTTGCAATACCCAAATTAGTTTACTAATTCTTTTTTATACTGATTAAAACACTTAAGACATGTTTGAAACACTTTTATATTCTAGTGTTTAAAATTTATTTTATAAATTTATTTGATTTTGAACAGATACTGAATTAGAGAGAAGATGCACCTTGAGATGGATGACATTTGAGACATACAAACGAGGAAGAAGAGAAAACGGATTTAGTTGAGAAAACAAAAAAATAAGACTTCATATTGAGTCATTTAATTCTTCATATCACACAAGACACGTAAAAATGGATTCAATTAATTTTCCCCGAATATATTTACACACACCATAAAAAGAAAAATAAAATAAAAAGACACACTTAGTTATTCATATCACATTAGACATACACACTGACTCAATTAAAATGATGATGACAATGAGTTGGCAATTGAGCAACACTAGCAAACACTTGCGAGTTCAACATCTAACTCAAGCTGCTACTTATTGTTAGTGTTTGAAGAGCATTGACACGTATTGATAAAATCGGTCGACCAATGTTTAGACAGAAAAAAGAAGTTAACGAAATTAATTATAAAAAAAAACATTAATAAAAAATATGTACAACACATTCGGTATATGTTAGTGTCTTGCAAGAAAGAATAAGTAATAATAGAGTTGTATTTATTATATTTATACCATTAATGAAATTAATTCTCTCATTTTTTTATTTTGAAAACAAGAAAATTTAAGTAATAATATAGTTGGATTTATTTACATTTATAGCGAGTTTCAACGAATCGTTGGTAACTAAGATTTTTTTTGTTATCTCATAATATATTATACGTATAAATTTAAACGCTCACTCACTTAATTTTATACTTCGACTATTTGTCAAACATATAAATCAATGAGTATTTTTTAACAACAAATGCAGATCGACAACATATATCGGACAAATCTGAATAAACATTGAGTTCCCAAAATTGTCGAGACTCGACTGATTAATCATGCGGAGCATAAAATCAATGTCAAATAATTATTAATAATTTTAAGAGCAAAAAATAGAGTCAAAACGACGAAAAAAAAAACATAGAAAAGTCTCACCAAACCGGAAGGATCTCTTGTCAACTTCATTGAAAAACGTAAATGAGTAATGTCTCTTGAAGGTTTCGACGAGAAAAATTCAAAAATAACGCTACTTTTTTGAGACAACAAACATGGTGATCAAAATCAGCCAAAAACAGTTCACCCAAAGAAAGAAAACCAACTCTTTGTGATGAAACGAAGTCACAATCGACAAAGTTAATGCTAAAATGGATTAAGTGGTTAATTTTGTGTGGGAGAGAGGTTTTGATCAATTCAAATGACAAGTAATTGGTCGGAGTGAATTTGAGAGAAAAAATAGTCTAGAATTTTTTAGTTTATTGTTGATACCATTTATACTTTTTTATTAATTATAAATATAGGGGTGTAGATAGAGATGTACAAATAAATAAATAAAACTGACTATAAGATCCAATGCAGGGGAGTCTGGACTGAGACATAAACGGGTTGTAATAACTCCACTATTCCATGTGGTTGAATTTAATAATAAAAAAATGTTTTATTTATCAAATTAGTTTCTTTTTTTTTTTTACAAAATCTTAGCTTTTAATATTTCAGAAAATCCATTATACCTTGTGTTTAAAATTTTAAATGTTATACAAGCAGTGTCATGAATTAGATCTGTCATATATAATATATTTACATTTTTAATGAGCAGTAATAAAAATATTAACTTCAATAGGAAAGTAATAAAACGGAAGAAATAGTACAAAAATTATAAACACAATAAATAGTAATGCTATATAATTAACACAATTGAATTAACTTGAAAAAACCAATGAAAAATTAAGGTAGTGATTGATGAAAAGAAAATAGACACATGAAGATTAAAATAATTATAAAAAGAAAAACACCAAAAAAAAAATTCTTAAATAATCAGGTGCATTCAGGCTAGCTGTATGTTATATATAGTATAGTATAAAAAATCCAACAACAACAACAAAAAAAAAAAAAAAAAAAAGAAAGAAGCGCACACCAATTTTATAAAAAAAGTTATGTTTTTATTTCTCTCTGTTTTCATTATCTTTTCTTATTCTCTAAACCTTTATTCATAGTGGAAAATTAGAGTTAATATTTTAAAAGATAATAACTCAAATTATTTATAATTAAAATAAATCTAAATATAAGTTTTTTCTTTTAGAAAGTTTCTTTAATATGAAACAAATCTATGTTAGTATATACAAAAATATTTTCTTATAAACTGTCAAAACAAATTCATCCATATATCAAGTAAAAAATCTCATTAATATATTAGATTTCTGCATGAATATATAAACGATTGAATTGTTGTGAGATTGTTGGTTTGTTTTACAAATCAATCCCATAATCAATTTCTAATGTGAAATCTTAAATTCTTTTACAACTCATTGGATTCAATATATTTTTTGTTTTGTTTTGTGGATCGCACTTTATGTACTAAAACGGAGATTTGATTTTTTAAACACTTCCAAATTATTATTTTACAATTATACAATAAATTTTTTATAAATAAAACTCAAATTTATTTTTCAACAAATATTAAACATTCAAATCATATTGAATTTGACAAATTTTGATTAAAAACGTGACTCTTGATTTAAATATCCGTTTTAAGGTTTAGGGTTTATTTTGAAAATACATTCATTTTTGAGCTATTTGTAATAGACAAAAGAACCTAGTGCCCAATTAATGTGACACAATTCTTTCCTTTGCTACCATCTCCAATAGATGCAAAATATGAAATAAAAGGAATAAAAAATCTCACATAGGCAACATTATACTAACAACCTGAAAACTATACCGAGCTGACAGTATAAGATCACTTTTGAAAAAGTCAAAGGAAGAAGAATTTGACCAAATAAAAACCAATAAGTAAATTTGACCAAAAAAATTCGTCCATTATTTTCATGCCAACATTGAATACAAATTATTTTAAAAGTTACTTTTTTAATAATGAAATTAGCTTACTTTAAAAAGATGTCTTTCAACGAAAAACTGATGTAATGTCTTGATATATGTTTTCTATATAGCTCCTTTAGCCATTCATATGTGATTGTTGTTTGATGTAAATGATGATTCTTTTTTAAATGTCCCTTAGGGGTACCTCTCTTGAGATTCTAATGTGAACAGAAATGACACGTGTACACTATATTGTTTTGAGCGATGTTGCCAGACTTCTTGTGCCTATTCCTGACCCTTGATCTATTCTTCTCAATCCGTACAGTTGAATTAAAGTCGGGATGAAGAACAGTCTCGCACCTGTAGAGAATGATAAACATATTTCACGAATCTTGCGAAATTTCCAACAATCAAATAGCAAAGAAAACGTAAGAAGAACATATAATAAATTATTTGAACAAATCAACAAATGTAGACGATAGTAAAAAAAAATTTTAAGCTACTTGAGCTGTCCATAATAAATACAATCCTTCATTATAAGCACAAACAAATGGCACAGGCAAAAATGCTTCAAAATTTAAGTCATAAATCAAAATAACAAGATAAAAGCTGTTGGCTACACAAAGATAACAAAAATAGGGGTTCGCTACACAAAGATGACAAAATTAGGGGTTCACTACACAAAGTTCATGGGCAAGTTGAGAATCATCAAAATGAATCATGATTCATGATGAGATTTGTGTCTATAATAAATACGAAGAGTTGTGGCAATAAGGTTCAGTGTTGTTATGAATTTAAGATACGACTCACATGCATCGCATATATCTAAAGATACAAATAACTGCATAATTGTCTCACACATGCTCTTTGATTCTATCAAATTATATTGTTAACAAATGATTCAACAATACATATATCAAGATTCATATTAATTGAGTTCAATTTTGTTTGGAATCGAGATACAACTCACATAAATTGTAAGAATACAAATACCCAAAGAGCTATCATGTACATGATCTTTGATTCTATCAAATGATATTGTTAATAAATGAATCAATAGAATACCTCATCCATAATAATTCAAACACTTCTAAACATATGGTAAGTAAGCCAAACAAGTATATAGCACCAACACTTCATATTGAAAATGTGTCACACCAACACAACATCGACACATGTTATATTCAATTTTTCAAATCATTCCCGGTCTCGGCATGTTAGCGGTAGTGTCTATGTTGGTGCTTCATAAAGTGACAACTAAAACCTAATAATGGCATTGAAACACACAAGAGGAAAACTAAATAAGGATAGAAAAAGCAAAACGAAACTCTACGTAAAAACGCAAACCTTTGGCAAGTGATTAAAGAAGGATCAGGAGGTACTCCGGCAGCCTCTGAAACGGTGGCCAAATGCTGCCTGTAGAAGGCTCCCAAAGACGGTATGTGAGGGTCGGTGGTGGCCCACACTGCAAGCTTTTTTAAGTGTTCAATTCTCAAATGTGACTTGGTGTTAGTCATTGGCTTCTTTTTTATTTTTCCAGTTGCTTCTTCCCTCAAAGTAACAGGGTTTTGAGACCTTATTTCTGATTTTGGCGGTTTTTTGCCTCCTCCTTTCTTCCCCATGGATGCAGGATGTTGAATGGTATGAGATTTAGGATGTTGAAGACGGTGACACGGAGGATGACGGAGGCGATTGAAAACAACAATGACCCACTCAGCAACCCTTTGATTGTCAAAGCTTATTTTTGGTCAAATTTTGTCAAAACTCAGCGAGCCCATTAACTGAAGAATGGATACCTCAATCCTATATCAATCATAATAAAATCAAAATTATATACAAGGAAGAACATAACTTAACACATTTGTTTTTATCAAGAGCAATATTCCGATAATGAAAAAGAGAATATAGATTAAAAGGCTCCGTAATTTGCGTAAAGACTTAAGCACCATTTTGAAGTATTTACTTAAAGCAGTGACTACAAAAACATAAACAAATAGACAAACTACTATTTTCCAATGTGTATGATTGCCCTAAGTTTATTCAGCGCCACACCACATACATCATTTTCTTCGTGTTCAAGAATTCATAATGAAGTTGACAAACTTTAAACTTCATGTGAGATTAGAAATAGGCACCACACCATAAACTAGAACCATAGCGTCATAATTAAAAATTGATGAGCATACTCACAAGATAGATTCAAACTCGGCACATAGAAAAAAGCATAGTTCAAAATCAATAGACAAATCACAAAGTTCAAAATCAATATACAAATCACAAAGTTCAAAATTACTAAAGAGTGACGAATGGGGGAATAAATCTCAAAGTATATATGGGGGCTATTAGGTCATTTCTAGATAAAAATAAAAATGATGATACGGGTAATGATTAAATATATGTTACGGGTAATGATACGGTAATGATTAAATATATGTTACGGGTAATGATACGGTAATGATTAAATATATGCTACGGGTAATGATACGGGTCATTTCCGCGTGAAGGAAGGAATGAAGGTAGAGAGATCAATGTGACTTGATTCTCATGAAAATATATGCTATTAAGAAGATTACGTCAATTTTAATACGAGGAATAAACCAAATTTTCTATGAGAACGACGTGAATCAAAGCAGAGCAGTATTCCTTATATAGTATCAAATTAAAAATGTAGAGTCAGTGAGTGAATATGCATTCCCAGAAAAACACAGAGAAGCTATTTTGATTAATGACAGTTTCATAAATACATACAAAAAAAGGTTATGTTAAATTAAAAATGTTGAGTAAATGGACTCTTAGGCTTATATTACACAACCAAACTCATTCATAATTAATGTCAATTTAACAAAACAATTTACACTGAGATTTTCAAAACAATTTACACTGAGTTAAAGAAATTTCCATGTAAGTCCTATTCCAAGGTAAAGAAATTTCAGTGAAGGCAAATCTAGAATATGTCTATTTGCTGGGCTAATCTTCAGAAATTACCACAAATCAAATGATTATTCATCTTTTTTAGTAATCAAATAAATGATTTAAAGTTAATTAACAAATATTGAGCTTTTAAAAGCAAGAACAAAATGAATGAACAATTATGTGTAGAATTTGATGCAGTAAAACGATAAGAACAGAACACAAGAAATTTGAAATATCTCAGTGAACTCTTAGGCTTACCAAACAAGTTTACACACAATATTTAAACATTATATTAATAACTAATCAAATATGCTTACATGACACCCATACATAATAACCCATAAACATGACTCAACACATGACTCAAACAATAAAAAAGAAACAGAGACACACATTATTTTCCCACACATATTATAGACTCCATGGCCACACTAACTCATAAACAGACTCAAACAATAAAAAAAAACATAGACACACATTACTTTCCCACACATATTATAGACTCCATGGCCACACTAACCCATAAACAGACTCAAACAATAAAAAAGAAACAGAGACTTCATCATTTTCACTAATTACAATACTAACATCTGTGATCAAACTTGCTTGCTTCAAGGAATCCGGACAAGCGCAATGCGACGCTTCATGATGGCGAGAATGAGTGATCGGCGACCGGCAACCGGCAACACCATGAGGAACTTTTGCCTTAAAGTAAGCACCATTGCTTAAAATGGCATCGGACAGCTCATCCCTGTTGTGCACTGTTATGATTGGAAGTGGATTGAGAGGTTGACGTGGGCAAAGGCGGTGAGGTCGACCTTCTTTCGGTGGTACCTTTTTTGTCTAGCTCGTTCTCTTGGTCAAAAGAAAAGCCTAGCAATCTTATCTTGATAGAAAGATCATATCAACATCGAAGACAGATCTTAGTTACGATAACAAAAGTATTCTGAAACACATTCTTGACATTCTTGAATTAGCTCTGGTTCCGGAACACATTCTTGAATATGAAAGTTTCGAAAACATAGTTTTTTCAGAAAATATCAAACTTTCAAAACTTTCGTTAAACTTGAAACTTTTGAAGTTCAAACTTTCGAAAGTTTTGAGCAATACGAAAGTTTCGAAATATGAACTTTCAAAAGTTTTGAGCAATGCAAAAGTTTCGAAGCGTAAAATCTTTGAACATTCTGAAAGTTTCGAAAAAACAGGTTTCGAAACTTTGAGATGCATGCAAAGTTTCGAAACATATCGAAAGTTTCATATCCAGTGAAACTTCCGAAATGAATTTTTGGTTTTTTTTAAATATTTTTCCATTTGTTTTTAATACTGATATATTGATATATTGCAGTGCCTAGAATGAGAGATGTGTTTTGTCGCAACTTGATAGGTGACAGAGGTGATGGTGTAGAGAGAATTCCACCAACAATATCAAACAGAAGACGCAACGAAGCAAATCGTCCAATTAGGCAGCATCGTCGAAGACAAGAGGAGGTCCAGGATGATGATGTTGAGTCTACTGAGCATGCACATATGGAGGAGGATGTCCCTCAGCCTCCACAGATGGAGCAGGCAGCTGATGATATTCATGATGCTTCTGCACATGCTGATGAGTTTGATGATCCTTGTGATATTGATGATTTGGATCAGCAAACCGGATTTCCCGGAGGACCGATGGTGCACGTGTGTTGACACAATATGAGCGTCACTTGGCTCGGAGCCTATGGGAAGGAGAGGTATATGTTAATTTATTTTTAATTATATTTAATTATTTGTTTATTTATGTTTAAGTTTATTTAATTAATTGTATATTAATATAAATGTTTAATTATATTTATTTTTAAGTTTATTTAATTAATTGTATATTTATATATATATATGTTTAATTATATTTATTTTTAAGTTTATTTAATTAATTGTATATTAATATAAATGTTTAATTATATTTATTTTTAAGTTTATTTAATTAATTGTATATTTATATATATGTTTAATTATATTTATTTTTAAGTTTATTTAATTAATTTTATATTTATATATATGTTTAATTATATTTATTTTTAAGTTTATTTAATTAATTGTATATTTATATATATGTTTAATTATATTTATTTTAATTTTATTTAATTAATTGTATATTTATATATATGTTTAATTATATTTATGTTTAAGTTTATTTAATTAATTAATTGTTCTGTAATTACTTGTAGGATCGTGGATCATTGAAAGTTATTACTCACGGATTGAAATTGAAGAAGTTTGCCGAAGTTCCTCTGCCAGATCTTTTAGACCATTGGATTCAGGAATCTGGGCTGATGCATCTATCTTCAGGCTACCTCACTATGGCTGATGCTGGTCTGATATCCGTATTTGTTGAAATATGGCACAAAGAGACCAACTCATTTCATCTGCCATTTGGAGAGATGACTATCACTTTAGACGACGTCGCGACTCTTCTTCACATCTCACCACATGGTAAATTTTTTGATGCACCTGTGAATATGAACACTAATAATGCTGCAAGAGCTGCACATGAGTACTTAAGTGCAACATGGGAGGAAGCATGTGCTGAGATTAGTTATAACAAATGTGCCCAATATAGATTGAAATGGTTGCGTGATTTATATAGTTGTCTCATTCAAACTAACTAGTTTGAGTGTGCGGCTAGAACGTATCTGTTGCATTTAGTTGGCTGCACTATTTTCGCTGATAAAACACATACACGTGTTGAGGTGAAATACATTACTCTTTTTATTGATTTATATCGTTGTCGGGACTACTCGTGGGCTTCCGCGGCATTGGTTTTCCTTTATGACAATCTGAGAGATGGAGCTGTCCACGACACTCGACAGGTAAGAGGTTACATGACCCTACTACAGATATATCATTTATATTAAGTTGTGTCATTTAATTATTTAATTATTAATTTAATTATTAATTTAATTATTACGTTATGTTATTTTATGATGTTAATTATGTTGCAGTGTTGGATTTATGAACACTTCCCTAGGATCTGTAAGCGGGGTGATAGAGGAGCGGTTCCTACACATCTTCCAAGAACATGTAGGTGGACTGCAAAACATGTTGTTGAAGGTGGATTGTTGGCATATCGTCAGAGACTTGATGCGTTGTTGCTCGAGGATATAGTGTTTACACCCTACTGTGATGAATGAGATGGTTGCCGTGCAAAACGTTGAGATGGTTGCTTTGCAGATTCTTGAGAGGCATCAACATACTCCCAATATGAAGGATCACGAGGAATATCAAATTCTTTTTTCTTTTTACTTGCTCCCTTGGTTCTCACCTTCTCTGGTGGTGCAAGTATTGATGTTGTATGTGGAAATACAACTTCACGCACCTTATCCCTGAATATCCATTGACTTACAATATCGTGTTTCTTCATGTACGCTTTCATTGCTTCTAACTCTTCTAAAAAGTCATAATCTGATAAAGATTCTTCATCCTCCAATTCATTCTCAAGGCTTAACTTTCTCCAAAAAACATGAATGCTATCTAAAGGGATAACATTACCAGATATCTGCAACTTTGCCAACTCACAAGCACATGGTAATCCATGGGTTGTTCTGATTGAGCAACCACATATTGTTTTGGTAGTACCTACAATCTTCACTCTTTGCAATTGTTTGTCAATTTTTTAAAAACATTTCCTTGATACATAATGATGTAGACTTTGAAAGAATGATGAATTATACCCGTCTTCAACATCCTTGATGGTTTTCTGAAAAGAAGATTGAATGATACATATTTGGTTGTTCAACATCATATTCACAACATCCCAACTTTTACACAAATCACCAAAATTAGTTTGCATCATGTTTTTCAATCTCCAATGAGCAGACTCAACTCTACAAATAAATTAAATAATACAAATTAAAATAAATCACATAAACTAGTAAATCATATTTTCTAAAACAAAACAAAACCAAATAATTGGTCTCAAATGGGTAAAAAGGAATAAAAGAGGTTAATAACTGGTTTATACTAATAAAAAGTTTCTTCTTTAAAAGAGACTATTAAAGATAATATGAATAATGTTAGTTGTTTTGACTTCACTTGTAAGTTGGTCGTGCCCAAAAAATTGGATCTGGAATATGCATATGGTTTGACTTTGGGGTCGTTATAAATAATAGTTTCAATCAAAGATAATCTTTTAAATTTAAACGTGTTCCTATTTTTCTAAATTATCTCATCAAAAGTACTAACAAACACACGTTTTTTAATGCCTATTCTTGGTTTACTTTTAAATATTTAATTAACATATTCTAAGATGACTTTGAAAAATTTCCAAGGATGTTGGATTCTCGTTAGAAGCATCACATGCTCATGTTGTTTATGTAGGAGATGGAATCTTCCTTTTGTTAGAATCCCATAAATTCAGCAATGGTTGGCGATGGAATATATATGCAATTTTTTTTTTGTGTTGATAAAATAGAATATACAGCTTGGATTTCCATTTTTGTACTTAGAAAATTAAAATTGGAGCATCTTCGTGGAAATTAATGGAGCTAGCTAATTGTTGAACTTGGTTTATACTTTTCAGCTACTATTAGTTGTTTACCAACTTGGAAATTTTGAAATAATTTTCCAACATTGATGTAATCAAAATCACAACTATTACCTTTCAAAACATGACAATTATCAAATGTTTACCATAGTTAATTAATTAAAAGATTATTTTTATTCCTGAATTAGTACTTAAAAGATAATTAATAATTAATAATTAATAATTAATAATTAATAATTAATAATTAATAATTAATAATTAATAATTAATAATTAATAATTAATAATTAATAATTAATAATTAATAATTAATAATTAATAATTAATAATTAATAATTAATAATTAATAATTAATAATTAATAATTAATAATTAATTCATTAATTTGTTATTAGTTAAAAATGTGTGAATAATTATAATCTACAATAATTTTAATGGACTGTACAAACTATACTCAAGACACTTTTTACCATTCATCAATTAGTTTAAATATAATATTTTAATATTCAAAATTTATTAAATCTTTATTAATTTATCTATAACACTAAATTAAAGAATAAATGACTAAATTAAATTTTTCAATGGTTAAATTGTTAAGTTAATGACATTTTAAGATCCTAACAATCACACATCATAAAAAAGTCACTAAGACATTTGTCATATAGATTTTCGTTAAAATACGGAGACTAAAATTAATAATTGGAAAAAGACAAAATTTTGAAAATATTGAAAACAAAATTTAATATATTTGTAGAGAAAAAAAATAGCCTTTTAAGTTGGTATTTTTATAGTTGATTATGTTTCTGAGTATCAACGTTTTTTTTATATAAAAAAAGATGATTAAATATTAAGTTAAGATTTTCATAAATACAACTCTTAGTTTTAGAAATATTTAATATATTGGAGCATAAATTCCAACCTTATCTCCTTCATTTTTTTTATAATTAATAAATATAAGTTTTGCTGCTAAAATCCTTAGAAAAGTACGAAATTAAAATAGAGACTCTTTTGACAGAAAATACTTTCGAACATCATTTTCATTGAAATTTTATTATTATAGTGCTAATGACGTTTTTCTATCACTATCTAATAGGTATTGAAAATAGAGTATTAAAGAGAGGGTGGCTATATATATATATATATATAGAAGTCTCACTTGGCAATAAGGGTGGGAATATGTCAAGTCAGACTAGGCTTTGAAAGGCTTGAGTCTGGCCTAAGATTTATTTTTTAGGCTTAAGTCCGGTCTACGGTCTAGCACAGGCTTTTTTTTCGTTCTGGTCTTACCTTTTTAAAAGTCTGGTCTAGCCTAGAAGCCTATTTAAAAGCCTATTTAAAATAGTTTTTAAAAAATATGAAATAAACATCCTTTAAACCCTAAAAATAATTTTTTGTGTCAAATAATAGATTTTTTTTTTTGAAACAAACACACTCATTATTACCTCTTAAACAAATATGGAAGACTACTGAGTGATTGACTAATTGAACAACTACCAAATATGAAATGACTACCAAATATGAAATGCTACCGAATATGGAACAACTACTGAATACGGAATGATGAGTAATTGCTTAATTGATAGAATTTAAAATAGGAAATAATATTATTAATATAATAATAATAATAAATAATATTAATAAATAATAAAATATATATAGGCCAGTCTGTCAGACCTAATAGACTTTTTTATAAGCCTGAGCCTGACCTATTTAAATAAATAGACTTTAAAAACGGTCTGAGTCTAGCATTTTTATTAAATAAGTCAGACCATAAGTAGGCCAGACCATAAGCCCCTTACGGACGGCCTAACATATTCTCATCCCTACTTATCCAAGTATGAATTCCTTGGATTTAATTGGTATTAAGGAATAGATTGAAATTCGTAAATAAAAAAAAAGGACTGAATATTAATTTTTACTCTATCTATGTGGTTTAAACTTTTTTTATGTATATAAAAGAGTATAATAATTATAAAAATAAATCATTTTATTAAATTATTCATTTTAATTATTAGTGGATTTTTTATCATTACCAATATAAAATATAATAACATTTGAAAATTACGTATAAAATATATGAAAAAAATAATTAAATTTATAATGATATTTATTTTGAAATAATTATTTTTATTACAATAATATTGATTATGAGAGAGTACAATATTTTGATTCTTTAAAATTTTATTGAGTATAATATTTAACATCTAATTATTTAATATAATATATTTTTTATGTTTAATTATTTTAAATAACTTACATTCAAAGTATTGATATCCATCAAACTTTAAAATACTAGAGAATTTACTTTTTATAAGGGATATTCTAAAATAAACTATTATTGAGTCTTGATTAGCTTGGAAAAAGTATTTGTTTCTGTAAAGTTATTGCACGATTCTCATGCTTTGAGTGAGTGAATGCAATAAGACAAAAATATATTTTTAACAAAGTATTTTATTTCATTGGTTGGTACCTATCAACTAGTGAGGAAACAATAAATAATCCTATCAACGAAAATATTATATTAATATGAGATAAGATGTGATGTGTATAAAATGAAAGTACATTTCATGAATTCATGTGAATATATTATGCAAATAATTTTGACATGTAAAATAAAGGTGGATAATATGGTGCATATTTTTATAAATAATTTGTAGATTAATAGTCCATTGAGAAAGTTGTCATGGATTTTGTTGTCAAGTGTGTAAGTGAGTTCTAAAATATTTCATATGGAATAAATATTAATAAATTAATGGTTATATTATTTTTTTCATATTTAAATTTAAGATTTATTTTTTAAATCTATTTTAATTTTTTTAGACACGATTCACATGTGCTTGCCCAATCTATTTTATTATGTGCACTTGTCCAACTTCAAGCTTGTATAGTGTAGTAGTATTTTCCTTAACCAAATCGCCTAGCTATATATATTAAACTACCACTCCCTAACCTCATTGCAAAGAAGAAAAACATCACGTGTTAATTTGTGTTGTATCTTTTCATTCCACTAAAACAAAAACACAACAACAATAGTTAAAATCATAAAAAATAAATAAAATCTTTGTAATTTGAATGGCAAACCGTGTGGTTCCTCCAAAAAGAATCCTCAACAACTTCCACTACAACACCACCACAAAGCCTCTTAACTCACCTCACCCCTCCGTAGTAGTTCCGCCTTCAATTCTCGAGAAACAACTATCTCCGGCCACCACAACACCACACTCAATTGACTTAAAGTCTTCCGAGAAACTATTCTCTTCGGTTTCCAACTCTACCCTCCTTCACTCCTCTGCAGTTCTCCATGCGACCGCAATGGGTCCCATGGTGGACCTTGGAGTGTGGACAATGAAGTCAAAACTCTTTCAAACGGGAGTTTTGAAGGATGCCATGATGGCCGTGACTCGAAAGACATTCTACAAACATTTTTGCGCCGGCGAAGATGCCGTGGCTGCCTGCCGGAGGATCCGGTCGATAAACGAAGCCGGATTACGTGGCATACTTGGTTATGGTGTGGAAGAAGCACATGATAACGATTGTTGTGACCGTAACCTTAATAACTTCCTTCATACCGTTGATGTTAGCATATCACTTCCTCCATCTTCGGTAATCTACGCTTCTTTAATTTTTTTCTTTTCATCAATTGAGTTCATGAAAATTTTGTTGAACGGATAAAATGGAAGATTTCTAAATAATTTCAATCAAATGGAATAAAAGGAAAAACTATATTATTGATACTATATTTATTGAATAACTAAAATAAAAAGTTTCGGAAATAATTACATTTGTCGATCGAATAAAAGATTAAAAATGAGAAATTATATGTAAGATGAATAATTCTAAATATCTCTTAACAAACTCAGCTAATTATAATAAAGGTAAAACTACTTGTAACTAATAAAGAAATTATAAACAAATGAATGATAAAGAAAAGATATCCTCACCTATAACTACTTAATTATTTATTAAGAATATTATTCTTGAGTTTGTTTGAATTAATGATAAGTTATGCATAATCTCATATATGCTACTGTAATTTTGAACCTTCTACAAATTTATTGTGATTTTAAACATGATCATTATCATTATTATCTTGTGTATATAGATATGGTTTTAGATAGGGAAATTCTGATTTTAAGGTTCATCGTCTTCTATTTTTCCTATTCAATTTCCATTTTTTTCAATTTTTTTTTATTTACTTTAACTTGTTTTTTATTTAAAAACTTTTTTTTTCTTCAAATTTTATTAAAGTGACTTAAAAAAAATTATATGTATTCGCATATACATGGAAACAGATCCATAACACCCTATTTAATTGCCATTATCATTAAAATTGAACATCAAATTCATGGGTGGATAAAATATCTGAAATTTTTAAAATAAGAGATCAAAAGTGAAAAAACAAACGAAGGAATTAAAATTGCAAAATGACTAAAATTAAGGGTTCAAAACCTAGGTTGTCAAAATTAATGGTTTAAGTAAACTCATTTTGGCTACAATGGTGTTTTTTTTATTTTTGACTACTCTTATGCTTTAGGGATGTACGCTATATTAATGACATAACTTTGGAGGATATATAATGGTTTGAAGTTGATCTTTTCCAGAGGTTTTAGAAACATTGATATCAAATCAGATTCTCAAGTATCAGTGTCCTTAAATTTAAGGAATTGTTTGTCATAGATATTTATGTTATTGTATTGCCACTCGTATAACAAAGAAGTTTGTACGTTGAATCACTTTAAAGTATCTCATCTCTACTGTGAAGTCAATCAAGTAATATATATTTTTGTTAAATTCAAACTTTTTTCTTCTCAAATCGATTGTGTTTATTTATACAATTTCTGATTTCTTCTCTCTCAACGTGTTGGTCGAAAAGAATTTGGTTGCATTTCCTACGAATGTTTAGCTTTGTTTTGTTTTGTTTTTATGGAGTTTGATTCTTCGCATTCATAAAAAAAAAAATATAATACAATAAATGTCTCAATAATTCAAAATTTCAACTCAATTATATGAAGAAAAAAAAGTAACATGAACAAAATCAAACTAAACTGAAAGTGAAAACCGATATGAAAAAATAAAATATTTTGTTAAAAATTACAAATGAATTTAATAGAGTTTATTGAGTTCATTGAAAATAACAAAAAGATAAAAAAAAAAAATTATTAAAAAAATTATGTGAGTTTACTCGCGTTTATCGAGTTTAAAGCAAGTCTAGTTAAGTAAACTCGATTTCATTTTCGAGTTTATTAAAATTCGAGTTTACATTAGAATGAACTCAAAATTAATACCTAAACTCAAGGAACCGTACGTTTTTAAGAATTAACTCGCGATTTTAACAACCTTATTTCAAAACTGCATTTATATTGTTTTTTTTAATAATATTTTACTATTACATTGTTCTATTTTTATTAAAATAGGATTATTGATAAATATCCAAACGGACTAATAACAGAGAGACTAGATAGTTGGATAGAAAAATTGTTTAAGGACTTTTTAGTATATTTTAGTTGTTAAATAATAAAATTAAAGACTCTTTAAGTTTTAGTTCAATTAATAAATACTGATATTATTACATTGAACATTTTATCTTTAACTTCGAATCTAAAACCCGTAATTATATGTCTGAATTTCTAACAATAGTTACAATTTTGTCTATTAAAAAACTAAAATAAAGAAAAAAATAGTAATTTAGGGACAAAATTGATGATTTATTGGAATGTATGATGGGTGGTTGCCCTTGAACTTCTAAGGGAATGCTTGGCTTTTGGGCATGAGTTTGAGGTGTTTGATTATGGTTTCTGTGTGAGTGTGAGTAAGTGAATGTGAATTGAGTTGGCAACATGTGTCACTTTGCATGAATCAGTATGGGCAAGTTATTATCATATCTAGTACAACAACTTGATCTATTATATCCTATTGTCATTTTCAATTCAGGTCATGTTATAGCTTTTTTTGTATTTTTTGCAAATTGTAATTATAAGTAATTAACAAAGTGATGATATTATGATATCGATCTATATGTTGTCTTATTTATATAGTGATGGTCCCACACCTAGCTGAAGGACAATGAGGTTTGGCATTGTTTCATAAAAATGGAAAACTAGTGTTTAGAATTTGATGTTGGTATTTTGGACAATAGGGTTAGGTCTAGTAGTTTGGACTTTTCACCATTTCTAACTAGAGTATTAATTATTTCATTTTCATAATGTTTGTATTAAGATAGTATACTACTGTACTAGAGTATCTTTTTTTTTATGAATTTAATTCATATATAAAAATATTTTATAATGTTAATCAACAAAATTTATTAAATCATTATAAATATTTAACTTTAATAATAATAATTTTTTAAATTATTTATTTTTCAAATTATTTATTTGATTGGTTGTGATTTTTGAAAGTGTATAACTTTTTACCCACGCAATGTATAAAAAACTACACAATATAAATATTAATACGAACATCGAAGATGACACGGAGAACGATATATTGATATCAATAATAATTTAAGAAAATAAATTAATTGAATATAGTAATTATGTATATGTCGTATAAGTGTCTCATATCTGTGAGAGTATATAACACGTCTTCAATCATAAATGATAGTTCTATATGATTATATATTTTATTTATTTATTCTAATTTTAATTTATTTTTTGATGTGATAGGTGAGTTTTGTAATAGTGAAAATAACAGCAATATGTCCAATGGCATTACTAGAGAGAATAAGTGATCTTCTAAGATGGCAAGAAAAAGAGCCTTCATTGAAATTAGCATGGAAACAAGATTGTCTTCCAATATTCTCAGAGTCAAGTCCATTGTATCACACTCAGAAAAGACCTGAACCATTAACATCAGAAGAAGAGAATGATCTTGAACTAGCAAATGAAAGATTACAAAAACTTTGTGAAAAATGTGTTGAAAGTAATATGCCTTTGTTGGTTGATGCAGAACACACAAGTGTTCAACCAGCTATTGATTACTTCACATATTCTTCAGCTATTATTCATAACAAAGATGATAATCCAATTGTGTTTGGAACAATTCAAACTTACTTGAAAGATGCTAAGGAGAGATTGCTTCTTGCAACTAAAGCTGCTGACAATATTGGAATTCCAATGGGATTTAAATTGGTTAGAGGTGCTTATATGTCCACTGAAAATACTTTGGCTCACTCTTTTGGATATCCTTCCCCAATTCATGCTACCATTCAAGACACACACAATTGCTTCAATGATTGTTCTTCTTTTTTGCTTCAAAAGATTGCCAATGGACCTGGTTCTCTTGTTCTTGCTACTCATAATATTCAATCAGGTACTAATTATATATACATACAATTCAACATGTTATCTTCACTTCTATCTATTTTATACATTCATCTTAAAGAATATTGATATTGACATGTAAATGCTGATAATAAGAAAATAAAGTGATATAATATAACCTCACATAGAATTGTCAAATGCACTAATCCAGTCCATTGAGAAATAACTCAATTCGTTCAATTTTTTCTTCTAAAAAGTAGTCTGACTCGAAGCTAATTTTTTTTATAGTCCAGCCCAATAAATAAAGTGGGCTAATGGACTGACCCACGGGCCAGACTCATCTAGACAACTCTAATCACACGTATCATATTTAGAAATATACTTCTATCAGGGCTGACTCCTTTTGTTGACGCAGCATAGAAATAGCAACATTTTAAATGAATGTGTCTAATGTGAAGTGAAAAATGAATGTTGTGTGTAGGAAAATTGGCTGCTGCAAAAGCATATGAAATAGGGATTAGAAAAGTGAATCACAAGCTTGAATTTGCACAATTATGTGGAATGGCAGATGCACTTTCATTTGGTTTAAGCAATGCTGGATTTAGAGTAAGCAAGTATATGCCATTTGGACCAGTTGAGATGGTTATGCCTTACTTGTTAAGAAGGGCTGAAGAAAACAGAGGACTTTTGGCTGCTTCTGGATTTGATAGGCAACTCATAAGGTAATAATCAAAAACAATCATTTTCACTAACCATTTAATTATATTGATGCATATGAATTATTTATATGATGTTATGTTATGCTCATAATGATTTTTTTTTTTCTTTTCAGAAAGGAGCTTGGAAGGAGACTAAAAGCTGCAATATTTTAAGAGCTATATAATATTTTTCATAAAACTAATACTAATAATAATAATTATGTCTTGTTTGTATAGGCAAGCAACATGATTTTTTAATTTTTGTATAAAATAGAGAATTCTGTAATAGGGTGGAATTTGAATTTCAGTGAAATGAATTTTGCATCATTATAATTATTATTATTATTTTTGTTGGAAATGCAATTTAGATTTTGGGTTGAGTGTTTGCATATATATTCCATATTATTATGATTTGGAAAAATTCCACCCCACATTATAAAAATAGATGATACAAAGAATGCTAAATTATTAAATCTTATATTGACCAAGCAATCCCAAACTAATTTTTTAAATCATATCGGTTCATTTAAATTAATTTTGAAGGAACAATGTGCATCTTGTGCTATGAAAGGATGCAAGTGGAACTTTTTCAATTATTCCTAAAGTTCTAATTTTTCTTTTAGGAATAGAAAGATCTGCAAGTAAGAATCATAATTTATTGCTTATCAATTTTTTACTTACTTTCCTAGAAATAGTTGTATGCCATAGTACATGGCATCTCAATAGTAGTTTTTCTTTTTACAAAAATCTCAATAATAGTCTATATATTCATCAACAAAGTAATTCATATATAACTTTCAAATTTTCACACTTTTTAGCAAAAATTTAAATCCAACTTTTCACTCTAAATAAACAATTCATATAATCAAAATCATATTTAGCTTGACAGACCATAGAGTTTTGTAAGGGTAAAAATATGATGGGTATTCAATTTTTTCACCACATAGATATCTTATATGTATTTTATCAAGTAGCATTATGACGCAATGTGTAAAATATATAAAATGTGTGATTTGAGTTTTTGATATGATTATTCAAAGTTTAGTTAGAAAGTGCTAATGTTTGATCAATAGTTAATCAAGTCAAAGTTTGAATTCGATCTTTATTAAAATTCATTATTTACTATTTGAACTTAATTATTTAATTATTGTTAATGAATATTTGGATAATATATTTTGAGATGTCTTCTATTGTGGCATATAATTATTTGTATGAATGAATTGTTACATCTTTTTATAAACATCTTTTGTCATTTTTGTTGGGTGGACTCACTCCCCAAGTGGAACCCACCAATTTTACTAATATTATTATTATTATTATTGAAATAAAAAAAATGGTTTTAATGGGCTTGGCCCACTTGAAGGTAATAAAAAGGATTTAGAAATCCCTAAGAGACATACAAACAGACAACGGAAGAACAGTTGCCAGAGAAGAAAAATAAGGGTTGGTTCCAGTGGTGGTAACAGGTGTGTAGCAAACTTGCTCCGTTTGATCTACAAATTTAGTATGTTATTCCTACCACTGAGTTTGTTATTCCTACCACTGAGTTTTATCTTCTCTGAGAGTTACTTTGGCATACCCACTTTAGTGGAAGGTTGTTATAAGGTTGTTATAGGGTTGTTATTGTTGATTTATATTCCCTATTGTTATTAGGAAGACTTTGGTGTACCCATTAATTATTACAGTGGAAGTTTTTACTGGACTAGGTCCCGTGGTTTTTATTCTCTCAATTTGAGGGAAATTTTCCATGTTAAAATTGTATTTCTCTCATATTTAATTTTCTACTAATTATTATTGCTTTTGGAATTGTATTTTCTATTTGACCATTTATCTGCACAGGTGGGGGAAAAAATATTCCGCATTATTGAGATAATTATCGCTAATTATCTCTGGTGTTTCCCAACAAAGTGGTATCCAGAGCTCGGTTATTTGATTTGTGCATTTAAATGGAGGAGGAAAATAAAGGTCCCAATATGATTAAACTCAACTCTTCTAATTATACAGTAAAGATTTGTATGATCCTATTGAGGGTGACACTGCTAAACCCGCAAATAAATTTGATGTTGACTGGAAGAAGATGACTAGAAAGGCAGTGGCGTTGATTAGGCAGTGGTTGGATCTTAGTGTGTATCCACATGTTGAAACTGAAATAGATGCTAACAAGATGTGGGAAAAATTAAAAGAGTTGTATGAACGAAAGAATGTGCAAAATAAAGCATTCTTGATTCAGAAGCTGGTGAATATGAAATATAAAGATGGGGATTCAATGGCAGAGCATATGAGTATTTTTCAGAATACAGTGAATCAGTTGACAACCGCAAAATTAAATTAGATGATGAGTTGCAAGCGTTGTTATTGTTGAGTTCCTTACCTGATAATTGGGAAGTCCTTGTTGTGACGTTGACCAATTCAGCTCCAAGTGGAAAGTTGAAAATGTCAACAGTTAAAGAGAGCATGTTGAATGAAGAAGCTCGAAGAAAGGAACGTGGGTTGATTGGTTCTTCCTCAAAGTCAGAAGCACTAGTTACAGAGTCACGAGGGATAAGTCAATCTAGAAACTTCCATAGACGCGACAACTCTGAAAGTCGTAGCAAGTCAAGAAGCAAGTCGAGGACTAGAAAAGAAGTGATATGCTATCATTGTGGCAACAGCAGTTGTATCTGTTAATAATGCCTACATTGTTTGTGATGATAATTCCATAAACCTTGCATGTCAGGATTCAACTTTGATTATTGATTTGGGTGCCTCATATCATGTTACTCCTAGGCATGATTTCTTCTCATGTTACAGTGCTGGTGATTTTGGCATGGTAAAAATGGGAGATGAAGGAGTATGTAAAATTATCGGTATGGGAGATGTTTCGGTTGAAACTGGGATTGGTTCCTGATATTCGTCTCAATTTGATTTCGGTGAAAGCCTTGGATATTGATGGTTATCACACTTTCTTTGGTGGTGGTGGTATATGTAAAATCACTAAAGGGTCCCTAGTGGTTGCAAAGGAACAAAGTTCCACTTCTCTCTATAGGATGCCTACGAAGCTATGCAAGGAAGAAGTGAATGCAATTGAAGATGCATCTTCTGATTTATGGCATATGCGCCTTCGTCACTTGAGTGAGAAAGGACTCAACATACTTGCGAAGAAAAATTTTCTTCCTGTGAAAGGTACGTCTCTAAAAACTTGCACTCATTGTTTTGCTGGAAAACAACATAGAGTTTCTTTTCATAATACTGGTCCTCATAGGAGGCAAAATATTCTTGATTTAGTTCATACTGATGTTTGTATGATGGATAGTAAATCTCTTGGTGGTGCATCATATTTTGTTACTTTTATTGACGACCACTCTAGAAAAGTGTGGGCCTTTCCTTGGAAATCTAAAGACCAA
>NC_021161.2:3267152-3362306 GCF_000331145.2 Cicer arietinum
ATAGTGGAGAGCCATAGTATTATCAAGAAGCTATTACAAATGTTGATAAAGAAAAGTGGTTAAAGGCCATGCAAGAAGAGATGAATTCCTTGCATGAGAATCACACATTTGATTTGGTAAAGTTGCCTAATGGTAGAAAAGCACTCAAGAACAAATGGGTATACAAGATAAAGGCAGAAGAGAATAGTTCTCAACCAAGATACAAAGCAAGATTGGTTGTGAAAGGTTTTAATCAGAGAAAAGGTATTGACTTTGATGAAATTTTTTCACCTGTGGTGAAGATGTCCTCTATCCGAGTTGTGCTTGGGTTAGCAGCTAGTTTGAACCTAGAAGTTGAACAACTTGATGTGAAAACTGCATTCCTTCATGGTGATTTGGAGGAAGAGATCTATATGGAGCAACCAGAGGGTTTCGAAGTCAAAGGTAAAGAGCATCTTGTGTGCAAATTAAAGAAAAGTTTGTATGGGCTCAAGCAAGCACCTCGACAATGGTACAAGAAATTTGATTCTTTCATGGAGAAACATGGGTATAGTAAAACTACTTCTGACCATTGTGTGTTTATCAAGAAATTCTCTTATGGTGATTATATTATTCTCTTATTATATGTGGATGACATGTTGATTGTTGGTCATGACACTAAGAAGATTCAATCTTTAAAGAAAGATTTGAACAAGTCTTTTGCAATGAAAGACTTAGGTCCTGCAAAGCAAATTCTGGGTATGAGAATTACTCGTGACAGGAAGAATAATAAATTGGGGTTGTCTCAACACAGTTATATTGAGAAGGTGTTAGAGAGGTTTAACGTGAGCAATTGCAAACCTGTTAGTACTCCACTTGCTACTCATTTTAAATTGAATTCTGATAAATGTCCTACAAGTGAGAAAGACAAAGAAGAGATGAAGAAGGTTCCTTATGCATCCGCAATTGGTAGTTTGATGTATGCTATGGTATGCACAAGGCCAGATATTTCCCATGCAGTTGAAGTTGTTAGTCGATTTCTCTCTAATCCTGGTAAAGATCATTGGCAAGCAGTGAAGTGGATTTTCAGATACCTTAGAGGCACTTCCGAAGTGTGTTTATGCTATGGAGTTGGTGAACTTGTGTTGGATGGCTACACAGATGCAGATATGGCAGGTGATCTTGATTCTAGAAAATCTACTTCTAGTTATATGATGACGTTTGCAGGGGGAACTGTGTCTTGGCAATCAAGACTACAAAAGTGTGTTGCTTTATCTACTACTGAAGCTGAGTACATTGCAGCAACTGAAGCTTCCAAAGAACTCATTTGAATGAAGAAATTCCTACATGAGTTAGGCCTCAAGCAAGACAAGTTTGTGTTATTCTATGAAAATCAGAGTGTGATCCATCTCAGCAAGAATCCGACTTTTCATGCAAAGTCGAAGCATATTGAAGTGCGATATCATTGGATACGAGATGCACTGGAAATGAAGTTATTTTTAATTGAGAAGATTCATACTGATGAGAATGGTTCAGATATGACGACGAAGACCTTGCTTGTGTCGAAGATGATATGTTGCAGAAAGAAACCTGACATGGTTGAGCAGTACCTTCCCACTTGAGTCGTGAGGGGGAGATTTGTTGGGTGGACTCACTCCCCAAGTGGAATCCACCAATTTTACTAATATTATTATTATTATTGAAATAAAAAGAAAAAAAAAAGGTTTTAATGGGTTTGGCCCACTTGAAGGTAATAAAAATGATTTAGAAATCCCTAAGAGACATACAAACAGACAACGGAAGAATAACGGTTGCCAGAGAAGAAAAAAAAGGGTTTGGTTCCAATGGTGGTAATAGGTGTGTAGCAAACTTGCTTCGTTTGATCTACAAATTTAGTATGTTATTCCTACCACTGAGTTTGTTATTTTAACATATAATTTGAGTAGTTTTATCTTCTCTGAGAGTTACTTTGGCATACCCACTTTAGTGGAAGGTTGTTATAGGGTTGTTATTGTTGATTTATATTCCCTATTGTTATTAGGAAGACTCTTGGTGTACCCATTAATTATTATAGTGGAAGTTTTTACTGGACTAGGTCCCGTGGTTTTTATTCTCTCAATTTGAGGGAAGTTTTCCACGTTAAAATTGTGTTTGTCTCATATTTAATTTTCTGCCAATTATTATTGCTCTTGGAATTGTATTTTCTATTTGCCCATTTATCTGTACAGGTGGGGGAAAAATATTCCGCATTATTGAGATAATTATCTCTGGTTTTTCCCAACAAAGTGGTATCCAGAGCTCGGTTATTTGATTTGTGCATTTAAATGGAGGAGAAAAATAAAGGTCCCAATATGATTAAACTCAACTCTTCTACTTATACACTTTGGAAGACTCTCATGGAAGACATGTTATACAGTAAAGATTTGTATGATCCTATTGAGGGTGACACTGCTAAACCCGCAGATAAATCTGACGCTGACTGGAAGAAGATGAATAGAGAGGCAGTGGCGTTGATTAGGCAGTGGTTGGATCTTAGTGTGTATCCACATGTTGAAACTGAAATAGATGCTAACAAGATGTGGGAAAAATTAAAAGAGTTGTATGAACGAAAGAATGTGCAAAATAAAGCATTCTTGATTCGGAAGCTGGTGAATATGAAATATAAAGATGGGGATTCAATGGCAGAGCATATGAGTATTTTTCAGAATACAGTGAATCAGTTGACAACCGCGGAAATTAAATTAGATGATGAGTTGCAAGCGTTGTTATTGTTTAGTTCGTTGCCTGATAATTGGGAAGTCCTTGTTGTGACGTTGACCAATTCAGCTCCAAGTGGAAAGTTGAAAATATCAACAGTTAAAGAGAGCATTTTGAATGAAGAAGCTCGAAGAAAGGAACGTGGGTTGATTGGTTATTCCTCAAAGTCAGAAGCACTAGTTACAGAGTCACGGGGATAAGTGTAAGACCCATTATCATTTGTCTAGAATATGATAATTTGGCCCATACACCTTAATAAAACAGAGGTAATTAACAATAAATAATAAATTAGAATCACCATCATAACTGAAAACTACATTCATAATATAGTTTACAACTTGTTTAGTAGATTCATAAAATATTACATCTTGAAAACAACTACCATTGTCTGATTACATCATAAAACAAAATATTAAATTCTAATTCCACGAGTTTGGAACTAATCTTCTGATGCTGATTTCATGACTCATGTTCCTCCAGCTGCTAAAGAAAAAATAATAATAATAATTGGGGTGAGATAAAATATCTCAGTGAGCTCTAAAAATAAAATGGGAGAACAATCTCAAGGAATTTCTTTCATAAAAGTGCATAACACGTAAAAATAATTATACATGTCTATATATATGTTGTGAAAAACGTATGCATGACCTCAAATCTTTTCCTTTGGAATAAGGAAAAGTCGCTCAATATCTTAATGTGGGTCACTAAGATAATTGAGTCCTGATTGGTAAAGGTGGTCTGGCCAAACCCCAATCAGCGTCCTGATTGTTCTCCTTTACCTGTTATTCCATGCCTGAAATAACCTAAATGTCCCACCGTGAATAAGGCCATGCATGCTCTGATCAATGATGTTGTACAAAACTTACATGTTTTGTATGAAATGCACTTATTATATCATATATAAAATGCATCATTCATCCACAACAATTATCAATAAATTATGCGATATGCTTAAACTCATAATAATTTAATCTCAAGCCCTTAATTCAAAACGTAAATCTATAGTCAGAAAATAGAACAATATTTGAGTCATGAAAATAGTAACAACTCCATAACAATTAATAATTCAAATATAATAAAAGTTATATATATATAAATAATGAAGTCATTCAAATTTCTTAAAAATTCTATTCATTCTTACAAATCACACATTAGAATATTTTCAGCACAATGGTCACTAATAATTATTGATGAAGGCACAAATTACTTTAGAAAATTCCAAAAATTTCCTTAAAAGCTAACTCAATTAAGAACATAATGCAATTGATCTCATCTCAAAATTGGAAACCTATAATTCATGAAAAATCTGATTCTAAGACTTGTTTACACAATTTTGTTTTTATTTAGAAAACCAAACTTAAATACAACAATTTTCCTGCAATAGTTCTCACAGTATTTTCATCAAACACCTCTCATGCATTGATTATTTGGGATAAAAATAGAATTTTCTCTTCACTAGTAAATAAAACCATATATTTTAAATGCATGCACCTAAAATCATCATTCTAACCGAAATTAAGGTAACATAACGCAATTTCACAAATACATATCAGAAGCAACAACAGCAGTAACGAGCATAAATCGTGCCCGACAAGCATAATCACCTTAAATATAGTGATACACATATAATTAAATTTTTCCTAATACATAATTCATTCACAAACACCACAACCATAAACAACAGCCTAAGTTCTAACTTATTTTCAACAACTTCAAAAAAATGAAATCCCTAATCATAACAACAACAACAACAAAAACCCTTTGATAAAAAAAACTCACCGTTGGTGATAAAGGAGAAGACAATGTCCCGATTAAATTGGTCGTTGAAGTCCCCTTTTGCCTGAATTGCCACTTTGACTCTTCTTCATTTGTTGGTTAGTATCCCTCTGCTGCTTTGATTGAAACCGGTTAGTAGTTACAAATTGAGACATGCAAGGCTTAAAAATGGGTTTAAGGAGCTTTGCCAAGCTTTTGGGTTTGATTCATTAAAAAAAATGAAGGAAAATGAGAGGTTGAAGATTGGGAGGATGGGAGGATGGATGCAGGTAACGAAGAAGAAAAAGGAACGGGAATGTGGGTTTCTGAAGGTGGTAAAGGGATATTGGAGGGATAGTATGAAAATTACGCCATTGCCCTTCATTTGTCCAAATATACAATAATATTTTTTTTTGTATAAATTAATTATTTATTTTTAAATTAATAGGTTGTTACATCCTCCACCACTTACAAAAAAAAATTTGCCCTCAAAATTCAGAAGATTACCTATTGGAAAAGGTAAGGATACTCCATTTGCATGTCTGTCTCTGCTTCCCATGTTGCTTCATCTACAGAAGATCCTTCCCAAACAACCTTCACTAGGGGAATTTCTTTGTTTCTCAATGCTTTTACACTTCTATCTATAATTTGAACTGGCATTGGGTCATAAGTAAGGTTTGACTTAAGTTGGACAGACTCATGACTCAAAATTTGGTGAGGATTAGGAATGTATTTCTTTAACTGGGAGACGTGAAAAACATTGTGTAGATTAGATAGTTTGGGTGGCAAGGCTATTCTATATGCAGAGGGACCAATCCTCTACAATATTTGAAAGGGTCCAACAAAACGAGGGTTTAGCTTCTTGACCTTTAGCACTCTTCCAATGCCAATAATGGGGGTAACTCTTAAAAAAACATGATCTCCCTCCTCAAACTCCAAAGGCCTTCTCCTGATATCAGCATAGCTTTTTTGCCTGCTTTGGGCTATCTTTAGTTTATCCTTAATTACCTTAATCTTTTCAGTGGTCTCTTGGATAACTTCAGGACCTAAGATCCCCTTGTCCCCTACTTCTGACCAACATAACGGCGTCCTACATTTCCTTCCATACAAAGCCTCATAAGGTGTCATGCCAATGCTGGCATGGTAACTATTGTTATAGGAAAACTCTACTAGAGGCAAGTGTGTATCCCAGTTTCCTCCTTCCTCTAAAATGCAAGCCCTCAGCATATCCTCTAGAGTCTGAATGGTTCTTTCAGTTTGACCATCAGTCTGGGGATGGTAGGAAGTACTAAGGTGTAGTCTAGTTCCTAGAGACTTTTGAAATGCCTTCCAAAACATGGAGGTAAACTTAGGGTCCCTATCTGATATGATACTAAGAAGAACCCCATGCAACCTCACTATTTCCTTAATGAATAACTTGGCTAGTTTGATGGTGTTGTAGTTTGACTTTACTGGTAAGAAATGAGCTGACTTAGTTAATCTGTCTACAATCACCCAAATGGAATCATACCCAGTGTGGGTATGTGGTAAACTTACAACAAAATCCATGGAAATTGAGTCCCATTTCCATTCAGGTATTTCTAGAGGTTGCAGCAATCATGCTGGCCTCTGATGTTCTATTCTCACCTTTTGGCAAGTTAGGCATTGACCCACAAAAGTAGCCACATCAACCTTCATACCTGGCCACCAATAATTTTTCTTAAGGTCTTGGTACATCTTGGTAGATCCAGGATGGACAGTCAGGTTACTTTTGTGAGCTTCCTCTAGTATCAGTCTCTTTAACTCTGAATCCTTAGGTACCCAAATTCTTCCCTGAAATAGGATTGTTCCATCTCTTACCCTTGTAAATCTTTCTTGGTCCTTTCTATGTTACAATTCTTCATCCATTCCTTGAGATTGCCTAATTTGCTCTCTAAGGCTACTAGTTATTTCTAGTTTACTTAAAAGAATTCCCCTTTGGAGGATTGTCATACTTAGGTTCAAGTCTCTAAGGTTTTCCAGCAGTGCAAGTTCTTGGATCATCATATGAGACATATGTAGGGATTTTCTGCTCAATGCATCAGCTACTACATTGGCCTTGCCTGGGTGGTATTTCAGTTCAAATTCATAATCCTTCAAAAACTCCACCCACCTTCTTTGCCTCATGTTAAGTTCCCTTTGGTCAAAGAGATACTTTAGGCTCTTGTGATCACTGAAAATATCAAATTATGCTCCATACAAATGATGTCTCCAAATCTTCAAGGCAAACACTATGGCGGCCAATTCTAGGTCATGAGTGGGATAGTTTCCCTCATGAGGTTTTAGTTGTCTTGAAGCATAAGCCACTGCTTGGTTGTTTTGCATCAATACACAACCTAAACCTTTCAGGGATGCATCACAATACACCTCAAATCTTAAGGTTGGATCTGGTATGGCTAGCACAGGGGCAGTTGTTAACTTGGTCTTAAGATTCTGAAAACTCTTTTCACATTTTTGATCCCACACAAAGGGTTGGTCCTTCCTAGTCAGTCTGGTCAACGGCAGGGCAATTTGGGAGAATTTCCTAATGAATCTCCTATAATATCCCGCCAGTCCTAAGAAACTCCTAACCTCTGTCACATTCCTAGGATGTTCCCATTTCAGCACTGCCTCTACTTTGGAGGGATCCACTGCCACTCCTTTCTTATTGATCACATGACCTAGAAACTTTACTTCTGACATCCAAAACTCACATTTGCTTGGTTTGGCATAAAGTTTTCTATCCCTAAGTACGTGCAACACTATTTGAAGATGACTTGCATGTTCTTCTAGGGTCTTAGAGTATATTAGTATGTCATCTATAAATATTATCACAAACTTATCCAAGTATGGCTTAAAAATTCTATTCATGTAATCCATAAACACAATCGGGGCATTGGTTACACCAAAAGGCATAACCAAAAACTCATAGTGTCCATACCTAGTTCTAAAGGCAGTTTTTGGTACATCCTTTGATTTTATTTTGATTTGGTGGTACCCTGATCTCAAGTCAATTTTGGAAAACACAGTAGCTCCTCCTAATTGATCTAAAAAGCCATCAATTCTGGGCAGAGGGTACTTATTCTTGATGGCCACTTTATTCAATTTTCTATAATTTATGCATAATCTCATACTACCATCCTTCTTCTTTACCAAGAGCATAGGGGCTCCCCAAGGAGACACACTTGGTCTGATAAATTGCTTGGTTATCAGGTCCTCTAATTGGTTTTTCAACTCACTCAATTCTAATGGGGACATCCTGTAAGGGGCAATGGAGATTGGTCCTGTTCCAGGGACCAAATCTATGGAGAACTCTATTTCTCTTTTAGGAGGCAATGATGTCACATCATCTGGAAATACATCCTCAAACTCACTGACTATAGGAATATTGGACAAGTCCATTTCAGACCCTGAGTTGGAAGATAGTAATAATAGTACGCCTTGAACCCCATTGGTCAAACATTGGAAGAGTAGAGAATTGTTGGTCAACGAACGGTATTTGGTTTCCTCTGGTTGGGGAATTCCTGGAGGAATTATGACTTTCCTACCATAGCAAATCAAAGTTACACAATGGTCGGACATCCAATCCATTCCTAATATGATGTCCAAGCCCTTAAGGGGCAAACAGACTAGGTTTATTAGAAAAACTCTATCATACAGGGTGATTGGACACTAGTGACATACTAAGGAGGTCTCTATTGAATTCTTAGATGCAGTGCTTACAAATAAGGGAAAAGGCATTCTTAGATGAAAATTACGCCATTGCCCTTCATTTGTCCAAATATTACAATAATGTTTTTTTTTTGTATAAATTAATTATTTATTTTTAAATTAACAGGTTGTTACAATAAGTCAATCTAGAAACTTCCATAAACGCGACAACTCTGAAAGTCGTAGCAAGTCAAGAAACAAGTCGAGGACTAGAAAAGAAGTGATATGCTATCAAGTCGTTTGAAGAAAATAATTGCATAATATGTTAATTACTTTGGAGGTAATTCTGCTATTCCCTCCGTGTGATTCTAAATGTCAAGTTTGGAATATTTCTCCGTCTCAAATTATGTCATTTTAGGAAATAATACCCTCTTTAATTAAATAGTTCACCTAATTATTCTACTATTACTACTACTTTCAACCACTCTAATTAATGTGTATTTTAGTCTTCACCATTATTTTAATCTAAAAATCAACACAACTAATTATTTTCTTACGAAGTGCGCATGAACTAAAATGACACTTATAATGTGACGATTGGAGAAATATGTTATTCTCTCTCTCTCTCTCTACCTAGTCATGTCATGAGTTTTGTCTTTGGTTTGCAGGTCATAATCAACTGCCACTGCAATATAACACTATATACCAGCTATTCTCACAAACTCATTGTACTTTTGTAGCCAAAATTGTGGATTAGAGACCAAGTTCGAAAAAGGAGAAAAAAATAGCACTTTAGAAAGGAATGAAGGATATTGACATTCATAGTGGGGAGAAGAAACATACTACAGCTCCAGGTGGTAAAAAGCCGACATTGAGTTGTCAAACTTTCTCATCGATGTGAGCTCTTGGCGAAGATCGGCGTGTTATCGCTAGAGTAACTTCTGCATTTCTTAGATAGTCAAAATTGGGGCATTGTTATGGTGCCAAAAGTGATTTGTGCTCAAATATAGACTATAAATTTTGTTTTATTTTGCTGGTCAAGGAAAATCCCATTTAATCCTTCTATGCTTGCCCCTTTTATGTAGAGTTGAATGTTGTAGGTTTCATTAAAATTGTTATTATTTTATATATTATGCTTTAGTAGATAGGAAGGCTTGTTGCCTTGAGAATGCAAATGTGACATTGATTTGATCAATCTTTTGTTAAGGATAGTCAATAGTCAACTATCTAAATAAATGCACCAAATTCATTTATTTTTGTGGGTTTTTTTATAAAGATTTTAAATGTATTTTTATTTAGGGTTTAAATTATGTATTTCCTTAAGCTGAAAATATGTTCTAAATATTCTCTTTACAGATCTCTTTTACATTAAGGTCTCTATAGATCTAGTATTTTTGTTTTTAAGTTTTAGTAACAACATTGTATCCTAGTTTTTATTAGTTTTATGGTTTTAAAGATTTGTATATGAAACACATAGCAAGGTTGCTCCTAAGGTGAAGTATTGTGTGGTCAATGGTGAATCATCTTTTAAAGTTTATTTTTCCACCCTTAACATACTTCGGAAGTACATATTTAGAAGAAATCATATTTATTGTCCTCTAAATATATATTTTCAGACAAAAATACAATATTTTTTTGTCTAATGTATACCTTTAGACATAATTTCTGTTTTTATGAAACATTGAATGATAAAAGAAACTTTCAATATCTTCATTCACTCTTACATCAATTAGTTTCATATGATTTATAGGTGACTAAACCCTAATAGTATCTAATAGTATGTTTGTATGTGTACTCTCAAACCAAACAATTAAAATGAAATGAAGTTCTTTTATACAGTTTTTAAAAAAATAAAAGAGATTAAAGATAATGTACCGAGTGTAAATTTATTTTACATTGACAACCAATCATATTGATAACACAATCAACAAAAATACTGAAAAGAAAAGTAAAAACATATATTTTATAAATTGACGCATTATAATTGATTGTTAATGTAAAATTACTTTACACCGATAATATATATTATCTTTAATCTCAATAAAAACTAGATGAGAATTTAATTACAAAATAAAAATCATACTAGAGAACTTAACTATGGTTGATTGTCAATGGAATGAATTCTCTATTTTTTGTTTCTTTATAACTAATATAGTTTTGAAAATATAAATATGACAATGTCACATAATCATAAAGAATATATGATGATACCACACTTTAATGAAGTTGTCAAAATTATTATCTTTAAAATAAAATATAAATATAAGTAAAAATAATATTAAAAAATAAATTTATTTCGTTAAAATTTTAACCAAATCCATTCAATTTTTAAAATAATTGATTTTTCCATTAAAAATTGAAATTAGTAAATTATAAAGGAGACAAATCCCCTAAATTATGAAACTAAAAATCTCAACACTAAAAATCTCAAAGTATATACGGGGGCTATTAGGTCATTTCTAGATAAGAATAAAAATGATGATACGGGAAATGATTAAATATATGCTACGGGTAATAATACGGTAATGATTAAATATATGCTACTGGTAATGATGATACGGGTGATGATACGGGTCATTTCCGCGTGAAGGAAGGTAGAGAGACCAGTGTGACTTGATTTCAGCAACAAAATGTAACTCATATTAGTGACCATTTAATTTTTTATTTTTTTTTTCATTTCATTTTTTGTCCACTTTACTTTTGTAACTCATATTAGTGATTTTCCTTAGTTTTCAGCAAGAAAATGTTAACTCTAACTTACATGTTATTTAAGATGAAAATGAAATATAATAAAATTTATTGATCAAATAGTAAAAAATATACATTGGTGTTTGACTATCTTACCTACATTAAATGTTGTTCTCTTGAAAAGTTAATTAACATCAAACAATATAAAATATAATATAAGTTAATTAACATCAAACAATTTAAAATATAATATGATAATACTAATTAATAATCGGAAAGAGTGAGTAATATTATTTTGATAAATAAAAACTACAGACACCCAATTTTTTCTATTTCTAATTAATCATGTACAAAATTATAATTAATTCAACTAAATAAATTATTAATTTAAATAATATTTAAAATTATAATTAATCACTATTTTTACTATAAATTAATTAAATATATATTCAACTAAACTAACTGTTTTCATTAATGATAGTTTCATAATATATATAAAAAAGCTATGTAATGTCCAAAACCAAATTGGTTTAGACACAAAGTCATCACCTCAAATAACCACAACATGTCAAGCACAACCATTATAACAACATGTCATATAACGTTTATTTTTCACAATTTGAACATGTCAAACGCAACCATTATAACAGCGTATCATATAACATTTATTTTGAAGATAAAACACAAACATAACCAATACATAATATCGCTGTTCATTTATATCACATATAATTCAAGTAGGAAAGCGAATGAGGTGAGACCCTTACCGTTATGAGTCTCGTTATTAAGATTTCTAAGTAGCTGTATTTGCTCCAAAAACATTACACCTTCACAAATTAATTTACTATCCACTTATTGTCAAAACCTATCTATCCCTGATTTATATTAAAGGTTTGATGTTGGCTTAAGGGTTTATGACAAACCATTTCTTTATATTTTTAAAGATACCAATTCTCTCAAATTAAAATATAATATAAGTTAATTAACATCAAACAATGTAAAATATAATATGATAATACTAATTAATAATCGAAAAGAGTGAGTAATATTATTTTGATAAATAAAAACTACAGACACCCAATTTTTTCTATTTCTAATTAATCACTTACAAAATTATAATTAATTCAATTAAATAAATTATTAATTTAAATAATATTTAAAATTATAATTAATCACTATTTTTACTATAAATTAATTAAATATATATTCAACTAAACTAACTGTTTTCATTAATGACAGTTTCATAATATATATAAAAAAAACTATGTTAAATTAAAAATGTAGAGTCAGTGAATTTGTTTTAAAAATTATTGCTCTATTTCTTTTTTCAAATACAGAAAATTACAAACACTATCTAATGTATACCTTTAGAAAATTACAAACACTATCAAATACAGTTACTTTTTTGATTTGAGAAAATTACAAACACTATCTAGGTGAGTTATTTTTTTGATTTGAACATGCATTCCGAAAAGAAAAAAAAAAAACAGAAGTAACTATTTTCATTAATGGCAGTTTTGTAAATACATAAAAAAAACTATGTTAAATTAAAAATGTAGAGTTAGTGAATTCTTGTTTTAAAAATTATTGCTCTGTTTCCTTTTTAAAATATAGAAAATCACAAACACTATTTAGGTGTGTTTGTCTAAAAATTAGAAAAAAAATTGTAGTAGATTTATATTATATTTTAATATAAATAAATAAATAAAACCAACCAAATAATAAAATAAAGAAACTTAAAACAAAAGAGTCCCTATTTTGCGTGTGTTGTTTCTTGCTTTGACGTGTAAAGTGCCGTCTCCATATGAGGTTGCGTCTCCACATGGAGTTGCTTGATCATGTTGTAAAAGCAGTAAAATCCAGAATAACACCCCAAACCAATGTAAAATCCAGAACAACAACCCAGTGTAAAATCCAGACTACTCCCCTTAAATTGTACCAGTTTGATTGTTTGATGTAGTTGCCAAACCAGTTTAAAATCCAGAAATTAATTTATACAATGGATACAACCCTTCCTCTTTTTTGTCTATATATTGAAACAAAAATTCAATAAGGGGAAGAAAGAAATCAGACGATAAAATTGGGGATTTTCCTTTCTTTCTGATTCTGGTTTCCAAAATACAATAGAAATAGAGCAATATCAAAGAAGAAGAATCTGTTATCATACTTCTTCCCATCAACCCATAACCTTAACCTTAAACATACTCGATCATTAACAACAAGCGACAGCGGACGAGAATCAACCCACCACCACGCCACGGAAAAAGGGTATTTTCCTCATTCATAGGTTTGCTGTTGTATATTATTGAAAAATTGAATTTTTTGTTTTTGATGTGTATGATTAGAGTTTTGGTTGAGATTTTTGACGTCTAATTGGATTAGTTTTGTACTAAATGTGTTTCTGCTATTGTATTTTGAATCCTGTTTGTTAGTTGTATTCCATCCCATTCTAGTGACTATGGATATGGATTGATTTAATAATATATTTGTGTGGTGGATGAACCTTTTTTTAGTTTCTCTATTTTCAGTATTTATTTCTTTTAATTATAATAATTCTATTTTAATGATGGACATAATTAAAAGGTGATAAATATCATTTATTTTAAGTTATAGTAGTTTTTTTTGGTTTATGCTATTTAGTTTTAAAAATGAATTTTATTTCTTCATTTATTAAATTTTAGAAAAAATAGTTTAAAAGAGGGTTACATTTATAATTAGTATTAAAATCTTTTTTTATTTATTTAATAGATTAAGTTACAAGTCTATATATTTTTCTTTTCACTATTTTATTTCAAAAAAATCGTTTAAACTTATTTAATATGTAGTATCAATTTTATTTTTTTCTAAAAAAAAGTTATAAAATTAAAATTAAAAAAACAAACAAATATTAAATGATATTAATATGCTATTTAATATTAAATGAGTTATGCTTTCATCATTTGATTCACTAAAAAGTATTTGAAAGAGTTCACAATTTGTATATAGTTTTTATTTTATTAATCTGGTATTTTTATTTTTTATTTATTTAATAAATAACAATACAAGTCTATATTTTTTTTTTACCGTTTATTTTATTTTTAGGTGTGTTTATTATTGAGCTTATTTCGTAGAATTATTTAAATTTATTTAATTTTTAACATCAATTATTATTATTATTATTATTTTAAAAGGGTAAAGATAAAACTATAATCGAATATTGTAAGGTTAATTAGATGTGACATCTTTTTAATCTTTGAGTTATTAGAACACAAATTGTGACAATTTGATGGTTCTAAATCTCATAATCACAAATGATTTAATAAACTAAAAATTCATAAACAAATAAATCATAAAAATTATTTAAAGTTAATTAAAATCTTTTAATCTCGGAGTTACATAATACAAATTATATATTTTGATAACTCTAAAACTTATCCTTTTAAAAAAAAATTTATTTAATTATTATTATTATTACTATTATTACTATTATTTTTGAAGTTGTTAAGATACAAATTAAACTATTTGTTTGTTTTGAAATTCAATTTAAAAATAAAAAATAAAATATTCTTAAGAGGATTAAATTAGATGTGACATCTTTTTACTCCTTGGATTTTGAGACACGAGTTGTACAATTCGATCGTCTTAAAATTCATATTTTAAGATAATTATTCAAATCAAACAAGTTTTTTTATGTTCGTCAAAATTGTTTTTTTTAAGTAACAAAATACAATTTATTTAAAAGCAATCAACGCATTCACATTTTTTTACCAAGAACTACGTAGCTTTGATTTCTCCATCGCACCGGGAGATACGTAGGAGCAAGATCACACTCTTGTCAAGCACACTAATAAAAACTTTCTTTTTTTCCATTCTTTTTTAACACACTTTTATCTCAAAAAATCACATTTATAAAAAACAATTTATATTCATATTTAATAATAAAGAAAAATAAATATATTTAAGTTGATATAATTTTGCACAATTAATTAAAGGTAACCGTATTTTAACGGATGTCGTAGGGTGCTAATACCTTCCCTACGCATAATCGACTCCCGAACTCAAAATCTGGTTTCAAAGACCATTTTTACATTTTTAAGGGTTTCCCAATATTTTCCCTATTTTAAAATAAATTTTGGTGGCGACTCCATTGAATTCGATGAAAACTCGAAACTTTAGGCCGCGACAGCTGGCGACTCCACTGGGGATATTTCGAGAGTCAAGCCTAAAAATTAATTGTGCATAATTTTTTAACTTTTTTCTATATTTGTTTGTTTTTCATTTTCATTTTATTTATGTGTTTTTATTTCTTAATAAGTATTAGTTGACATTATAATATTCTTTTAGGCTAGTAGATTATTTTTTATTTTATGTTATTTATTTATTTAGTATATGTATATATATTTTGTTAATATTATGGAGTTATTGAATTATGCTTATTTAGCACATACACTTTTACTAAAAACACACACTTATGAGTGGAACCTTATACCCGGGTTTGAACAAAACTTAAGTTTAGTTTCGAGATCGCGTAGTGGTAGCCTTCTGGATGTACATCCTGTTTGGTTAGCATGAAGATCTCACCTAGAGTTTGATCCTATTGAGGTTATTGTCACTTCAAATAGTTTACCTATTGTTGTTGACAATATTCTAAAATAGGATTATTGGCTCTAGGAACCGTGTTTAGAACCATAGAGCCTCCCTTGTGAGAGTTTCACTACATAAGCCAATAGATCCTTTCATTGAAAGAATATCTATTAAAACCAAAAAAATTATCTCATATATTCAAGACATTATAAATATATATTAGTTTCATTCATATGTCATGACATTTTTTTTTTCTCTCTTTCTAAGGAAAAATAAAACATAATAGCATTTTGCATAAATTTTCAGGATTTTTGGGGAATCATACAAACTGTAGTCACGTGTTATTTAAGTGGACAATGGGATCAGAAAAAAGAAAAACTTTACTTTTAAAGTTCAAGCAACCTGATTTGAAGAGTTTAAAAGACATCAGCAGTCAGATGAAAACTATACAACGTGAGAGTTTCGTTCACAAATATGGGAAAATTCTAAATCTCTTGGCAGTGAATGTGCAAACAGGGGCCCTCACAGCATTGGCTCAGTATTACGATCCTCTCTTAAGATGTTTCACTTTCCAAGACTTTCAGTTGGCCCCGACATTAGAGGAATTTGAGCGAATACTGGGTTACTCCCTAGAAAGAGGAAATCCTTATCGATATACTGGGCAACCACCGAAGTTGGACACAATTGCTGAAGTGTTGAAGATCGACATAAGAGAGTTGGCAAGTACAAAAGAGGAAAAAGGGGCTATTCATGGGTTTTCAAGAAAATATCTAGAGCAAAAGTGCCAAGATTTAGCTGATAAAAAAGAATGGAGTACTTTTATAGATGTTTTGGCCCTCATTATCTACGGTATTGTTATATTTCCAAACCTTGATAACTTTGTAGATTTTGCTGCCATAAATGTATTCTTAGCTTTTAACAAACATAAACAAAACCCAGTTCCTGCGGTTCTTGCTGATGTATACTACTCTATGCATATGCGACACGAGAAGAAAGGGGGAACAATTTTATGTTGTGTTCCAGTGCTGTATACTTGGTTTGTGTCTCACATGTTCAAGAAAGGGTATCATGTTGGGGTCAAGAGCAATCGTGATTGGGCTCAGAGTATAGCTAGCCTTACTGGAGATAAAATTTCATGGTACTATAGAGAACAAGGGGTGGAAGAGGTAATATGCCGATGCGGAGATTTTCCAAATGTACCTCTCATGGGAACGAAAGGATGTATTAATTACAATCCAATGATAGCTCTGAGACAACTCGGCTACCCCATGTTGGATAAACCAGATGATAAGTCATTGGAGGCTTTTGTTTTGCACAATACGGGTATAGTAGACCCACCAATGTTGAGAAGGGTAAGTCGAGCTTGGGAGTTGATCATCAGAAAAGGAAAAATACTCGGATGTAGAAGTTGCAGCACAAAAGAACCCTATCAACAATGGGTAAAGAAAAGAGTCCAAGAAATCAAGCTGCCTTTCCACAATACAGCCTCAAATAGTCAGGAAATGCCTGAACCTATCCTTGTTGCAAATGAAGAGATAGAAGAACTCAAAGCATCATTGCTAAAATCTGAAGAAGAGAAAAAAGAGCTACAAGCGAGATTAGAAAAAGTCTCTCAAGAGAACGACAACTTAAGATCAGAAAACACTTGTAAGAGTCAGTTTATCGAGAGAAACAACAAGAGGCTGAAAGTTGAAAAAGGAAATAAACTTGACATACAAGATTGTTTAAGAGGCGCAAATGAAGAGTTAGATGTGCGAAGGCAAGAAAGGAATGCAGCTATTGAAGAAGCCTATATGTGGAAGCAATTGTGGACAAAATCAGCAAGCTCTGAGAAGAACATAAAAAAGGAATTTGAAGATTTAAAGAAACAACTGAAAGAAATGGTAGATCAATATGAGAATCAAGCAAGGAATGAGAGGCAACAAAAGAAAGAAATCGAAGAATTACTCTCAAAACACCAAGATGCACTAAAAGCAGAAATGGAAGCTTCTAGTGAGTTGAAGAATTACATTGATTATCAAGAAAAGATCTACAATGACTTGAAGGATGAAACCATATACTGGGAGGAGCGTTTCATGGTGTTGCTTGGGCAATTGAAGAACCAAGAGATTTATAAAGAATTGGAAGATAAAGGCAAGCATTGGAAAGATTGCTTTTCGAAATTGGCAATTCTAGCTAATCAGGCAATCATAAAAATTCCAAAACATCTAAGAGAGGTTGATGCAGTAATGCATCCACTCAACACTCCAATCAAAGTCTACAAGTTCGTCGAATATTGCAAACATTTAGTAGAAGAATTGGAGGAGAAGATTGGTTGTCCTCTTGAAAAAGATGATTGAAATACAATAGTCGATGTAGCTTTTTAATTTAAATGCAATGTACTTTTTTCTCATCAATGAAGGATTTGCTATTTTGTTTATCGATTCTCATATTCTTCTTTCATTAATAATTCGTGCAAGACTTATGATTCCCCAACATAAAAAAAAAATAAAAAAATAATTGCATTTTCATTCCATTCATGTTTAATGCATACTCATAATAATTTTTTTTTATTTTTTATTTAAAAAAACACAGAAAAAATCAATAAAGTTGTTTCCCCGACACCCTTATCGGACTCGTGCAAACTCGAAGATCATGGAAGAACTTGAGCAAAATCAAGAGGTGATGAGAATGGATGTCAACCAATTGAAGGACAAGGTTGATCAAATCTTAGAAGCTATACAAGCTTTGTCAAGGAAGGGGAATACTGATGAGAATCCTCTGGTTGCAAATGAAGAACACCAAACCACTCCTTCTCACCCACCAGGCTTTACCCCGACTACCCAGCAACCTCGTACAACAACTATACAATTTCCTATGTACGGTCTTCCACCCGGTTATACTCCACCCTTAGTCGTCAACCCCATGGAAAACAACCCAAACCACTTAAACCCCCAAAACACTCAACCCTCAGAAAATATTCCATATATTGCACCCCAAGTACCCCATTTCGATACTAATGGAAATTGGCATCAACCTCACATTGGGGATGATACACAATCAAAGGAAAAATTCCATGTCTTGGAAGAGCGAATAAAAGCTATTGAGGGGTATAATGTTTATGGCCTTGAAGCTTTCGATATGTGTTTGGTTCCTGATGTGACTATCCCTGCCAAATTCAAGGTTCCTGACTTTGAAAAATACAAGGGCAACACATGTCCTAAAAATCATCTAACTATGTATTGCAGAAAAATGGCATCTCATGCTCATAACGATAAACTTCTCATTCACTTCTTCCAAGACAGTTTGAGTGGGGCATCGTTAAGTTGGTATATGCATCTTGAGCGAAATCAAATTCGTTCATGGAAGGACCTAGCTGATGCCTTTTTGAAGCAATACAGGTACAACGTTGACATGGCCCCTGATAGGATGCAATTGCAAAATTCACTGAAAAAGGACAACGAAGCTTTCAAAGAATACGCACAACGGTGGAGGGAAATGGCCTCACAAGTAGAACCCTCATTATCTGAAAGAGAAATGGTTGGTATGTTTATGGATACTCTCCAGTCGCCTTTTTATGACAAGATGATTGGGAGTATGTCATCAAACTTTTCTGACCTTGTCATGATAGGAGAAAGGATAGAAAGTGGGATGAGGAGTGGCAAGATCGTATGTGCAGCAACTAGCGTGAAACGACCCCAGACGACATTCACAAAAAAGAAAGAAGGAGACACTAACGCTGTAATGGTAAACCCCAGAATCTCTTATTTTCCACCCATCAATTCTTATCGACCCCCAATTTTCCAGCCCCCGATACCACAAAATCCTTACACCCCTTATCCATATGTGGCCGCAACCACACAAGCTTCATTCCCCCAATATCCCCCTTCAAGACCACCTTTTTATCAACCACCACCTACCGCATTTTCCCCACAAAATCAATACCCAAGCTCAAATCACTACAGACCACCTGTCAATCGAGAAAAAAGGATAACTCGTTTTGATCCAATTCCCGTCACGTATAGCCAATTGTTGCCCCATTTACTTCAAAATTCAATGGTAGTCATAAGACCAATGAAACCTCTTGAACCACCATTTCCAAAATGGTATAATCCAAATGCCAAATGTGAATATCATGCAGGAGCCGTTGGGCATTCCATTGAAGATTGTCAAGCCCTAAAATCTAAAGTGCAAGAATTGATTAATGCAAAATGGCTTACCTTCAAGGAGGACAATCCCAACATAGGGAGCAATCCTTTGCCAGGTCACGGGAACGCCTCTGTGAATTTCATTGAAGATGGGATAGACCAACATGCAGTAGATGGTCATGTGTTCACCATGGGGTCGTGTGTGGAAAATAATATATCTTTCCCAAAACCATTGGAAATTCTTTACAAAAAAGAGAATCTTAAGTCAACTCATAACAAGCCAAATGCAATAATTGTCCAAACACCAATCCCGTTTCCTTATGGAAATACCAAGGCAGTACCGTGGAAATACGAAGTCACATCCCACTTGGCAGATCATCAACCAAGTGATGATTGTGAACCTAAAGGAACTGAGGTCACTAACATCTCAGGGATTGGTGGAATGACTCGGAGTGGTCGAGTATACACTCCTGAGCAACTTAGGAAAAAAGAGGTTAATGGAGAAAAAGGAAAAGAAGATATGTATCATACCATAAAAGGACAAGAGATCAGTAAAAAGACGGTGTCTGAAGAAGAAGCTAGTGAATTTTTGAAGTTTGTCAAGCAAAGTGAATATAAGGTGGTGGATCAGCTAAATCAGACCCCTTCCAAGATATCAGTTCTCTCCTTGTTATTGAATTCTGAAGCACATAGAAGGGCACTGATGAAAGTTCTAAACGAAGCCCATGTTACTCACGATATCACTGTCGATCAGTTTGATGGAGTTGTCGGTAACATCACTGCTAGTAGTTGCCTGAGTTTTAGTGATAATGAATTACCAGCTGAAGGGACAGAGCATAATAAGGCACTGCACATCTCTATGAGGTGTCACGATCACATTCTTGCACGAGTGCTAGTAGATAATGGTTCATCATTAAATGTCATGCCTAAATCAACACTGTCAAAGCTATTTGTTGAGGGAGCCTGTTTGAAGCCTAGTGCTTTGGTGGTGAAAGCGTTTGATGGATCTAGAAGACAAGTGATTGGTGAGATTGACCTGCCAATTCAAATCGGACCCCACATCTTTGGGATAACCTTCCAAGTAATGGATATTAAACCGGCGTACAGTTGTCTTTTAGGGAGACCATGGATTCATGCTGCTGGAGCAGTGACATCCACTCTCCATCAAAAGCTAAAGTTTACAGTGAACAATAAGCTGGTAATAATATATGGGGAAGAAGATATGATAGTAAGTCATTTATCTTCTACAGGCTACATTGAAGACACGGAGGAAGCCATAGAGACTTTCTTTCAAGCATTAGAAATTGCCAATGTTGTCTTCATGGGTGAAGGATATCGTTTAAAAGAACCAAAACAATCTACCATATCATTGAAGTCTACCAAATCCATGTTAGAAGGAGGAGTTTTTCTCAATTTGGGGAAGTTGATAGAAATACCAGAAAAGAACAATAGGTACGGGTTGGGATATGTACCTACTCAAGCTGATGAAGAAAAGGCTGCGAAGGAAAAAAGAGAAAACAAGGTGACTCGTCGAGAAAACTGGATACCGAATTCACAGAAGATTCCTATTTGTGACATTCGTCAAAATTTTCAAAGCGCCGGAATAATATATGCTGATCAGGTGGCTGTTGCGGAAGAGGATCATGGTGATGATGATACCCTCAAGCTAGTGTACCCTTGTCCTCCAAACACCAATCTCAACAATTGGAAGATCATCGAGTTTCCCGTGTTTGTTAATTCATGTTCAAAGTAATTATGTATTTTTAACTCCTTTTGCTCTGCCCAAGGCTATAAGGATAACTAATTAGGGCATATGTATTTCAATTCCGTACTTATTATCAATAAATGCATTTTTGAATTCTCCAACTGGTTTTGTTTTGTTTTGTTTTTTTTCTCTCTTTTCTCTTTCTTTTGGCAATCTTTATTCATATATATATTTTTTTCTTTTTTTCTTTTAAACAATGCAGAGTCGAAAATGAATATGTTGAAAATAACAGCGCTAGAACCATTTCTTGTAACTTTGAACGTCTGATTAATCATGCCGATGAGGATTGTGAAGACGATTGTGAGCTTCCCCCAGAACTAGAAAGCTTAATTGAACGGGAAGCTAAGATAATCCAACCCTATCAAGAACCTGTTGAGGCGATCAATTTAGGGACTGGGCATGATAAAAAAGAAGTTAAAGTTGGTATGTCTATGAAAGAAAGTGAGCGAGAAAAGTTGGTTAAACTTTTAATTGATTATGTGGATGTCTTTGCATGGTCATATCAGGATATGCCCGGGTTAGATACTAACATAGTTGAACACAAGCTACCACTAAAACCTGAATACACTCCAATTAAACAGAAGTTGAGAAGGATGAGACCTGATATGTCGCTTAAAATTAGAGAAGAGGTCAAGAAGCAATTTGATGCTGGTTTCTTAGCAGTAGCAAAATATCCTCAATGGGTGGCTAATATTGTACCAGTTCCAAAGAAAGATGGAAAGGTTCGAATGTGCGTTGATTATCGGGATTTAAATAAAGCTAGTCCTAAAGATGATTTTCCTCTACCTCATATTGATGTCCTAGTGGATAGCACTGCTCAATACTCTCTTTTCTCCTTCATGGATGGTTTCTCAGGGTACAATCAAATCAAGATGGCTCCCGAAGATATGGAAAAAACTACGTTCATCACACAATGGGGGACTTTCTGCTATAAAGTGATGCCATTTGGATTGAAGAATGCCGGGGCAACCTATCAAAGAGCAATGGTAACCTTGTTTCATGACATGATGCATAAGGAAATAGAGGTTTACGTGGATGATATGATCGCAAAATCTCGAACTGAAGAAGACCATGTTGTTAACCTTCAAAAGTTATTTGAGCGACTAAGGAAGTTCAAACTTCGTTTAAACCCTGCTAAATGCACATTTGGTGTAAGATCAGGCAAATTACTTGGGTTTATCGTTAGTCAAAAAGGGATAGAGGTGGACCCAGATAAAGTAAGAGCAATACAAGAAATGCCGGCTCCACGCACTGAAAAAGAAGTTCGTGGCTTTTTGGGTAGATTGAATTACATTGCAAGGTTTATATCGCACCTCACCGCTACATGCGAGCCGATTTTCAAATTGTTGCGCAAAGACCAAAAGGTTGAATGGAATGAGAATTGTCAAAAAGCTTTCGAAAAGATTAAGCAGTACTTATCAAAACCTCCCATCCTAGTGCCCCCTGTTCCTGGGAAACCACTTATTATGTACTTAACAGTACTTGACGAGTCAATGGGCTGCGTACTGGGGCAGCATGATGAATCTGGTAGGAAAGAACATGCTATTTATTATTTGAGCAAAAAGTTCACCAGTTGTGAAACAAGATATTCACTACTTGAACGAACATGTTGCGCATTGGCATGGGCTGCTCGTCGGTTGAGACAATACATGTTATGTCATACAACTTGGTTGGTGTCTAAAATGGACCCAATTAAGTACATCTTTGAGAAACCTGCTCTTACTGGAAGGATCGCCCGTTGGCAGATGTTGTTATCAGAATACGATTTGGTATATGTTACACAAAAATCCATCAAAGGAAGCGCACTAGCAGAGTACTTAGCCCATCAACCGGTAGAAGATTATCAATCAATGCAGTGTGAATTCCCCGATGAAGACATAATGAATTTAGTTGAAGAGATTGAATCATCTGATAAAGAAAAGTGGAGGTTGGTGTTTGATGGTGCTTCTAATGCGTTAGGGCATGGAATTGGAGCCATTTTGATTTCTCCAGAAAACCAGTTCACTCCATTTACGGCTAGGTTGTGTTTTGATTGTACAAACAATATTGCTGAATATGAAGCATGTGTTATGGGCATTAAAGCGGCTATTGAATCAAATGTAAAATTTCTTGAGGTATATGGAGACTCATTGTTGGTCATCCATCAGACGAAAGGAGATTGGGAAACGCGAGATTCTAAATTGATTCCGTATCACACCCATATCAAAGAATTGACAGAACAATTTGAGAAGATTACTTTTCACCATATCCCTCGAGAAGAAAACCAGTTAGCTGACGCCTTGGCCACTTTGTCGTCAATGTTCAAAATAACCACTAATCAAGACGTGCCGGTCATAAAGATTCAACAAAGAGATAAACCTGCATATTGCTTATCAATAGAAGAAGAGTTGGATGGCAAGCCGTGGTTTTATGACATCAAATCATATGTTAAGAATAAGGAATATCCATTGGGTATTTCAGAGAACGACAAAAGGGTTTTAAGGAGATTGTCAATGAATTTCTTCTTGAATGGTGATGTGCTTTATAAGAGAAATCATGGGATAACAAAAGAATCAAGCATTTCAAGTTGGGGCAGTTATTATTCTTAGAAGTTCTAAATTACAAGAATGACTAGCGTTTGTTGTCTCTCCAACTAAAGCTAAACACGCTCCCCACATTGTAACTCATGTCTCATTTGCAATGAATGTACATTTTCCAATATCATTGTTCGATGTTGTGCCTTACCCTCTTTCTAAACAAATTTAGTCTCATTGTTGTTTGTTCTAACGTTTTTTTTTTTAAAAAAAAAATGTTATTTTATGATAATAAATATGGGAATTTGAAATATATGAAATAAAAAAAATATCTTAAATATTTTGACGCTTGAAAATATATACACGGGAACGCAAGATATTGGATGTATAAAAAATGAAGGGTAAGCATTTTAAATAATGCACATTTGATTGACCTCAAGAAAAAGTGATTACACAAGATATACTAGAGTCATCATGTAAAGAACGATTGTTATCGTCGTTGATCCATTGAATCTTATAAGTGTATAAAGTCACATAAGGATCGGGGAAACTAAAAAATAATAAAATAAATAAAAAGGAATTTATCTTCATTGCATGTATCATACATTTTTTTTAAATACTCACACATAATTTATGCATCTTCACTCATATTTTACATATACTCAACAACTCCTTATATCATGCATAATGAGTTATCATGCATATCTTATGTGTATATTTTATTTATATTCAACAACTTTTGTATAAGTTAATTAACATCAAACAATGTAAAATATAATATGATAATACTAATTAATAATCGAAAAGAGTGAGTAATATTATTTTGATAAATAAAAACTACAGACACCCAATTTTTTCTATTTCTAATTAATCATGTACAAAATTATAATTAATTCAACTAAATAAATTATTAATTTAAATAATATTTAAAATTATAATTAATCACTATTTTTACTATAAATTAATTAAATATATATTCAACTAAACTAACTGTTTTCATTAATGATAGTTTCATAATATATATAAAAAAGCTATGTTAAATTAAAAATGTAGAGTCAGTGAATTTGTTTTAAAAATTATTACTCTATTTCTTTTTTCAAATACAGAAAATTACAAACACTATCTAGGTGTGTTACTTTTTTGATTTGAACATGTATTCCGAAAAAAAAAAAAAAAAACACACACACACGTAACTGTTTTCATTAATGGTAGTTTTGTAAATACATAAAAAAAAACTATGTTAAATTAAAAATGTAGAGTTAGTGAATTGTTGTTTTAAAAATTATTGCTCTGTTTCCTTTTTAAAATATAGAAAATCACAAACACTATTTAGGTGTTTTACTTTTTTTTATTTGAATATGCATTCCAAAAAAAACACAGTGAAATAACTATTTTCATTAATGGCAGTTTTGTAAATATATAAAAAAAACTATGTTAAATTAAAAATGTAGAGTCAAGTGAATTGTGTTTTAAAAATTATTGATTTATAAATACAGAAAATCACAAACATGAGGTGTTTTACTTTTTTGATTTGAATATGCATTCCCAGAGAAGCTATTTTGACTAATGACATAAATACATATAAAAAAAGGTTATGTTAAATTAAAAATATTTAGTAAATGAACTCTTAGACTTATATTACACAACCAAACTCATTCATAATTAATGTCAATTTAATATAAATATAATTAATGTCAATTATTTTTAATGGAAAAATAATTGATTTTTCCATTAAAAATTGAAATTAGTAAATTATGAAGGAGACAAATCCCCTAAATTATGAAACTAAAAATCTCAAAGTATATACGGGGTTATTAGGTCATTTCTAGATAAGAATAAAAATGATGATACGGGAAATGATTAAATATATGCTACGGGTAATGATACGGTAATGATTAAATATATGGTACTGGTAATGATGATACGGGTCATTTCCGCGTGAAGGAAGGTAGAGAGACCAGTGTGACTTATTTCAGCAACAAAATGTAACTCATATTAGTGACCATTTAATTTTTTATTTTTTTTTTCGTTTCATTTTTTGTCCACTTTACTTTTGTAACTCATATTAGTGATTTTCCTTAGTTTTCAGCAAGAAAATGTTAACTCTAAGTTACATGTTATTTAAGATGAAATGAAATATAATAAAATTTATTGATCAAATAGTAAAAAATATACATTGGTGTTAGACTATCTTACCTACATTAAATGTTGTTCTCTTGAAAAGTTAATTAACATCAAATAATTTAAAATATAATATGATAATACTAATTAATAATCGAAAAGAGTGAGTAATATTATTTTGATAAATAAAAACTACAGACACCCAATTTTTTCTATTTCTAATTAATCACTTACAAAATTATAATTAATTCAATTAAATAAATTATTAATTTAAATAATATTTAAAATTATAATTAATCACTATTTTTACTATAAATTAATTAAATATATATTCAATTAAACTAACTGTTTTCATTAATGGCAGTTTCATAATATATATAAAAAACTATGTTAAATTAAAAATGTAGAGTTAGTGAATTGTTGTTTTAAAAATTATTGCTCTGTTTCCTTTTTAAAATATAGAAAATCACAAACACTATTTAGGTGTTTTACTTTTTTTATTTGAATATGCATTCCAAAAAAAACACAGTGAAATAACTATTTTCATTAATGGCAGTTTTGTAAATATATAAAAAAACTATGTTAAATTAAAAATGTAGAGTCAAGTGAATTGTGTTTTAAAAATTATTGCTTTATAAATACAGAAAATCACAAACATGAGGTGTTTTACTTTTTTGATTTGAATATGCATTACCAGATAAGCTATTTTGACTAATGACTTAAATACATATAAAAAAAGGTTATGTTAAATTAAAAATATTTAGTAAATGAACTCTTAGACTTATATTACACAACCAAACTCATTCATAATTAATGTCAATTTAACAAAACAATTTACACTGAGATTTTCAAAACATTTTACACTGAGTTAAAGAAATTTCCAAGTAAGTCCTGTTCTAAGGTAAAGAAATTTCAGTGAAGGCAAATCTAGAAAATGTCTATTTGATGGGCTAATCTTCAGAAATTACCACAAATCAAATGATTATTCATCTTTCTTAGTAATCAAAGAAATGATTTAAAGTTAATTAACAAATATTGAGCTTTTAAAAGCAAGAACAAAATGAATGAACAATTATGTGTAGAATTTGATGCAGTAAAACGATAAGAACAGAACACAAGAAATTTGAAATATCTCAGTGAACTCTTAGGCTTACCAGACAAGTTTACACACAATATTTAACATTATATTTATAACTAATCACATATGCTTACATGACACCCATGCATAATAACCCATAAACATGACTCAACACATGACTCAAACAATAAAAAAGAAACAGAGACACACATTATTTGTCCACACATATTATAGACTCCATGGTCACACTAACTCATAAAGAGACTCAAACAATAAAAAAGAAACATAGACTTCATCATTTTCACTAATAAAAAAGAAACATAGACTTTCATTTTGTTTTTTTTTTGTTCATTTTGAACACAAACCTTAATGGGCCAGTTTTGTTAACCTATCACAGTAATTCTAATCTAAAATTAATTAATGGATCAATTTGAACACATTAAAAAAATCAAAGGGGTTAAAAAAACTAATTTCACTTTATTTTTTTGATTAATACTAAAATGTGGAATAATTAATATGAGTATGATAAATTTGTTAATATTATGTTGGAGTGACATCAAATCCTAATTATTTCTTATGACTTCACTTCCTACCTCTCTCACTTCATCCATAAAATTAGCTTTATATCTCCTCTTAATCAATGTTTTAAAAATTGAATTGGGCAGATTGATTCGACTAGTTCAACTAGGAAACGATGGTGGTGCTGCGAGGACCCTTTTTCACCGCCGGCGAGGATGGTGGTGCTGCGACTGACGAGGATTCGCAATTCGAAAAGGGTATTGGTAATTTTGAGGTTGGAACTAAGGTTAGTGATGATGTTTGTGATTTATCAGAAAATGGGGTTGTTTTAGATTATGGTAATGATGAATGTTATTCAAATATTGTTGATTCTGTAGAATGTAGTAATAGTAGTATTAGTTGTACTAGTAATGATAATAGGGATGATGATGAATTAGAGGATTTTACTCATGTGGCGTCGGAAGATCCTGTTGAATTATATGGTGAGCTTAAGAGTGTTGAAAAGGGTGTTAAGTTGGCTAGAGCTGAGGTGGATGTTTTAACAGATGTGTTCGATTATTTTGCGAAATCGGGCTGGGCGTCAAACCAAGCACTTGCTATTTACATTGGTTTATCGTTTTTTTCCGACGGCCGCGCACAAGTTTCGGAACTTTTTCAGGAAGAGATGTTCTGCTGATGTTGCCAAGTACTTGATTTCACTCGGACCGTGTGATGTTGCTGTGAGGTTTTTGTTTCCGGTATTTGTTGAGTTTTGTTTGGTTAATTTTCCTGATGAAATTAAGAGGTTTAGGGATATGGTTAAGTCAGCTGACCTCACGAAACCTCACACTTGGTTTCCTTTTGCGAGGGCGATGAAATTTATCATTGTGGTCCTACTAATAGTGGTAAAACTTATAATGCTTTTCAAAGGTTTATGGAGGCAAAGAAGGGGATTTATTGTAGTCCACTTAGATTGTTGGCTATGGAGGTTTTCGATAAGGTTAATGCGAAGGGTGTTTATTGTAGTTTGTTAACTGGTCAAGAGAAGAAGCATGTACCATTTGCAAATCATGTTGCGTGTACTGTGGAAATGGCTTCGACACAGGAATTGTATGAAGTTGCTATTGTTGATGAGATTCAGATGATGGCGGATCCTTATAGAGGGTATGCATGGACTAGGGCGCTGCTTGGTTTGAAGGCTGACGAGATACATTTATGCGGTGATCCTAGTGTTCTGGATATTGTTCGAAAGATATGTGAGGATACAGGAGATGAGTTGTGTGAGCACCATTATGAGAGGTTCAAACCTTTGGTGGTTGAGGCAAAGACTCTGCTTGGAAATCTTGAAAATATTCGGTCTGGTGATTGTGTTGTTGCATTCTCAAGGAGAGAGATATTTGAGGTTAAATTAGCCATCGAGAAAAACACTAATCACCGATGTTGTGTTATCTACGGAGCTTTGCCACCAGAAACTCGTAGACAGCAAGCTAGTTTGTTCAACGATCAGAGTAATGAATACGACGTTCTAGTGGCTAGTGATGCAGTGGGGATGGGCCTGAACCTTAACATTCGAAGGGTGATTTTTAATAAACTTTCAAAGTACAACGGTGACAAAATTCTTCCTGTTCCAGCTTCACAGGTTAAGCAGATTGCAGGGAGAGCTGGTCGAAGAGGATGCCTTTATCCCGATGGACTTGCAACTACCTTACATTTAGATGATTTGGATTACTTGATTGAGTGTTTGAAACAACCCTTTGATCACGTGACAAGGGCTGGCCTTTTTCCTTTTTATGAGCAGGTAGAATTGTTTGCCGGACAGTTTTCTAACTTGACATTCAGCCAGCTTTTAGAAAAATTTGGCGAAAATTGTCGTTTGGACGGGTCGTACTTCTTGTGTCGACATGATCACATAAAGAAAATCGCTAATATGTTAGAGAGGATCCAAGGATTATCATTAGATGATCGTTTTAACTTCTGTTTTGCACCTGTTAATGTTAGGGATCCAAAAGCTATGTACCACTTGCTCAAATTCGCTGCAGCGTTTGGTCAGAAGGTACCTGTAAGTATAGCTATGGGGATGCCAAAATGTTCGGCGCGGAACGATTCAGAACTCCTAGACCTTGAGAGTAGGCATCAAGTTTTATCTTCATATTTGTGGTTATCAAACCACTTTGATGAGGAAAAATTTCCATTTGTTAAGAAAGCTGAGGCAATGGCTTCAAACATTGCTCACTTACTAAGTCAATCTCTTATCAAAGCGAATTGGAAACCTGAATCAAGGAATACAGGGAAACCGAAAGCAGTAAATAGTGAAGAAGAGCAAACAGAACCAAGAAGTGAATTCATATTAAAAACTGAAAAAAAGGATGACGGTTATTCAAGGCCACAGTCTCTTGTTAAATTATATGACCAGTAAGTACCTTTTATGGACAGCTTCTCTATTTTATGGTATTTATCTAATTTCACTATGTCGAACAAGAACATCTCCTTCATTTCAAATAAACTTCTGCAGGTTTTACTCGTTTTGTCAAATAGCGGATACAGCGACTCTATATCGTAGTGGAATTCAAACAAATTGCTATTGTTTTAGGATATGCTATTTTTTTTATGAATAAAGTGCTGTCAAATAGCAGCTATTTTTTCCACGTGCATCAAAGAATTAAAATAATACTATTTTTTCCTAATCTTAGTTGTTAAAATAATGTCTGCTACATATTTCTTTAATTTCTGACTATTTGAATTTTTTTGTTATTCAGGAAACGGCATGAAAATTCGTTACACTCTGATCGTTTGAAGAAAATAATTGCATAATATGTTAATGACTTTGGAGGTAATTCTGCTATTCCCTCCGTGTGATTCTAAATGTCAAGTTTGGAATATTTCTCCGTCTCAAATTATGTCACTTTAGGAAATAATACCCTCTTTAATTAAATAGTTCACCTAATTATTCTACTATTACTACTACTTTCAACCACTCTAATTAATGTGTATTTTAGTCTTCACCATTATTTTAATCTAAAAATCAACAAAACTAATTATTTTCTTACGAAGTGTGCATGAACTAAAATGACACTTATAATGTGACGATTGGAGTAATATGTTATTCTCTCTCTCTCTCTACCTAGTCATGTCATGAGTTTTGTCTTTGGTTTGCAGGTCATAATCAACTGCCACTGCAATATAACACTATATACCAGCTATTCTCACAAACTCATTGTACTTTTGTAGCCAAAATTGTGGATTAGAGACCAAGTTCGAAAAAAGGAGAAAAAAATAGCACTTTAGAAAGGAATGAAGGATATTGACATTCATAGTGGGGAGAAGAAACATACTACAGCCCCAGGTGGTAAAAAGCCGACATTGAGTTGTCAAACTTTCTCATCGATGTGAGCTCTTGGCGAAGATCGGCGTGTTATCGCTAGAGTAACTTCTGAATTTCTTAGATAGTCAAAATTGGGGCATTGTTATGGTGCCAAAAGTGATTTGTGCTCAAATATAGACTATAAATTTTGTTTTATTTTGCTGGTCAAGGAAAATCCCATTTAATCCTTCTATGCTTGCCCCTTTTATGTAGAGTTGAATGTTGTAGGTTTCATTAAAATTGTTATTATTTTATATATTATGCTTTAGTAGATAGGAAGGCTTGTTGCCTTGAGAATGCAAATGTAACATTGATTTGATCAATCTTTTGTTAAGGATAGTCAATAGTCAACTATCTAAATAAATGCACCAAATTCATTTATTTTTGTGGGTTTTTTTATAAAGATTTTAAATGTATTTTTGTTTAGGGTTTAAATTATGTATTTCCTTAAGATGAAAATATGTTCTAAATATTCTCTTTACAGATCTCTTTTACATTAAGGTCTCTATAGATCTAATATATAAAAAATGGTCTATAGATCTAGTATTTTTGTTTTCAAGTTTTAGTAACAACATTGTATCCTAGTTTTTATTAGTTTTATGGTTTTAAAGATTTGTATATGAAACACATAGCAAGGCTGCTACTAAGGTGAAGTATTGTGTGGTCAATGGTGAATCATCTTTTAAAGTTTATTTTCCCACCCTTAACATACTTCGGAAGTACATATTTAGAAGAAATCATATTGATTGTCCTCTAAATATATATTTTCGGACAAAAGTACAATATTTTTTTGTCTAATGTATACCTTTAGACATAATTTCTGTTTTTATGAAACATTAAATGATAAAAGAAACTTTCAATATCTTCATTCACTCTTACATCAAGTAGTTTCATATCATTTATAAGTGACTAAACCCTAATAGTATCTAATAGTATGTTTGTATGTGTACTGTCAAACCAAACAATTAAAATGAAATGAAGTTCTTTTATATAATTTTTTAAAAAATAAAAGAGATTAAAGATAATGTACCGAGTGTAAATTTATTTTACATTGACAACCAATCACATTGATAACACAATCAACAAAAACACTCAAAAGAAAAGTTAAACATATATTTTATAAATTGATTCATTATAATTGATTGTTAATGTAAAATTACTTTACACCGATAATATATATTATCTTTAATCTCAATAAAAACTAGATGAGAATTTAATTACAAAATAAAAATCATACTAGAGAACTTAACTATGGTTGATTGTCAATGGAATGAATTCTCTATTTTTTTTTCTTTATAACTAATATAGTTTTGAAAATATAAATATGACAATGTCACATAATCATAAAGAATATACGATGATACCACACTTTAACGAAGTTGTAAAAATTATTATCTTTAAAATAAAATATAAATATAAGTAAAAATAATATTAAAAAATAAATTTATTTCGTTAAAATTTTAACCAAATCAATCCAATTTTTAAAATAATTGATTTTTCCATTAAAAATTGAAATTAGTAAATTATAAAGGAGACAAATCCCCTAAATTATGAAACTAAAAATCTCAACACCAACCTAAAAATCTAAAAATCTCAACACTAAAAATCTCAAAAGTATATATGGGGGCTATTAGGTCATTTCTAGATGATAAAAATAAAAATGATGATACTGGTAATGATTAAATATATGCTATATTTCCGCGTGAAGGAAGGAAGGTAGAGAGATCAGTGACTTGATTCTCATGAAAATATATGCTATTAAGAAGATTACGCCAATTTTAATACGAGGAACAAACCAAATTTTCTATGAGAAATCAAAGCAGAGTCAGTGAGTGAGTGAATATGCATTTCCAGAAAAACACAACACAGAGAAGCTGAACTCTTAGGCTTACCAAACAAGTTTAAATACAATATTTAAACATTATATTAATAACTAATAACAGATGCTTACATGACACCCATACATAATAACTCATAAACATGACTCAACAACACATGACTCAAACAATAAAAAAGAAACAGAGAGACACGTAATTTTTCCACACTAGACTCCATGGCTACATTAACTCATAAAACTCAAACAATAAAAAAGAAACAGATACTTCATCATTTTCACTATGCTTCAACGAATCGGGACAAGCGCAATGCAACGCTTCATGATGGCGAGAATGAGTTGTCGGCGACCGGCAACACCACGAGGAACTTTTGCCTTAAAGTAAGCCCCATTTCTTAAAATGGCATCCGACAGCTCCTCCCTGCTCTTCACCCGTTATGATCGGAAGTGGGTGGGGAGGTTCACGTCGGCGATGCTCACGACGGGGGTTAGCGATCTGTTTATTAATTATATACAGACCATATAGTGTTGGACTCAAAAATCCTGCACTTAATTTTACAAAAAAAAAAAAAAAAAGTTTTAGAAATTTAAAATGGCCCAATAGTCCAACCCGAATTTACCCACCCGAAAATCCGCATAACCCGAAACCCACACAATCCGAACTTTAAATGGTCGGAAATGGACCTTTGTGCTTCACCCGCGGTTTTGTCCGGATGTAAGTTTTGGACCCGTACCCGCCCGTTGTCCATCCCTACATTATACTATCTTCGTCCTTTAATATAAGATATCATTAATAAAATCACTTAAATTAAAAAAACTGATAATCGTGTAAAAAAGACAAAATTTCAAAAGTGTCTTACATTTAGGGACGGAGATAATATTAATTAATAGAAAGGTCTCCGACTCACACAGAAAATCAGCGTTTTGCCTACCGTTTATATAAAGATATTTCTTGCGATTACAGATTTCGCAAGGTAGGAATTTTTTTTGTTTTCTTTGGATTCACATACGACAGTATATCCGCAGCAAACACTAGCTTTTTCCAAGAACTATATGCGGAAATTTTCCGAAGATAAACTCGGCAGCAAAGTTTGTGTTTATTAGATTCATAGGAAATTCTGCAAGTATTCCTGATGAAATTTTATAAAGAAAATAAATTTTATGGCCACATTATATTATAAAATTAGATAATGTGCTAAATTCATATCTATTTTATTTAATACAAATAGATGTTAATTATTAATTTCGAATGTGTTTTAAGTTAGGGTTTGAACTTTCAAATTCAAATATATATTTTTTTGGTTACATGAGGAAAGGAATAAAGAAAAAAATAATAATAAATAATACTACTAAGTTTTTTTAAAAAAGACACACCTATGACATCATCTAAAAGTGTTAGAAGTTAAACTAAGAGACGGCTCATGAACCACAATCACATACTCTATGCTATTAGTTTTTATTTTTGCAAATATATATATGCACAAGCATTTACTTCACAAAAAGTACAACGGAAGAAAAAATTGAATCTTTCTTCATATATTCTAAGATGATGTCCAACATATTAGCATAATGATGGTAAGGAATATGAAAAGCAAACAATCCTCTTAAACTCTGTTTGCCAACACAACTTGACTCTAAACAAAAAGTTTGAATCTCTGCATGCAACACATTCAACCAACCCACACTACCAAATAAACCAAATTGAAAATCTCCATCATGATTCTAGAACAAACCTCTAAAACTCACTCTCCTTGGATTAATTAATACACTACCATCCACATTGAGAACTATAGTATCCATATCACATTTTTCCCACAAACTTCGCAAATAGATTATTTACTTTCTTAATATATATATGAATGTGAAAATGACAAAAGATGTTTATAAAAAGATGTAACAATCCATTCATACAAATAATTATATGCCACAATAGAAGACATCTCAAAATATATTATCCAATTATTCATTAACAATAATTAAATAATTAAGTTCAAATAGTTAATAATGAATTTTAATAAAGATCGAATTCAAACTTTGACTTGATTAACTATTGATCAAACATTAGCACTTTCTAACTAAACTCTGAATAATCATATCAAAAAATCAAATCACACATTTTATATATTTTACACATTGCGTCATAATGCTACTTCATAAAATACAGATATCTATGTGGTGAAAAAATTGAATACCCATCATATTTTTACCCTTACAAAACTCTATGGTCTGTCAAGCTAAATATGATTTTGATTATATGAATTGTTTATTTAGAGTGAAAAGTTGGATTTAAATTTTTGCTAAAAAGTGTGAAAATTTGAAAGTTATATATGAATTACTTTGTTGATGAATATATAGACTATTATTGAGATTTTTGTAAAAAGAAAAACTACTATTGAGATGCCATGTACTATGGCATACAACTATTTCTAGGAAAGTAAGTAAAAAATTGATAAGCAATAAATTATGATTCATATTTGCAGATCTTTCTATTCCTAAAAGAAAAATTAGAACTTTAGGAATAATTAAAAAAAGTTCCACTTGCATCCTATCATAGCACAAGATGCACGTTGTTCCTTCAAAATTAATTTAAATGAACCGACATGATTTAAAAAATAAGTTTGGGATTGCTTGGTCAATATAAGATTTAATAATTTAGCATTCTTTGTGTCATCTATTTTTATAATGTGGGGTGGCAGATTTTCCAAATCATAATAATATGGCAATATATATATACAAACACTCAACCCAAAATCTAAATTGCATTTCCAACAAATATAATAATAATAATAATTATAATGATGCAAAATTCATTCACTGAAATTCAAATTCCACCCTATTACAGAATTCTCTATTTTATACAAAAATTAAAAAATCATGTTGCCTTGCCTATACAAACAAGACATGATTATTATTATTAGTATTATGAAAAATATTATATAGATCTTAAAATATTGCAGCTTTTAGTCTCCTTCCAAGCTCCTTTCTGAAAAGAAAAAAATAATAATAATTGTCAGCATAACATCATATAAATAATTCATATGCATCAATATAATTAAATGGTAAGTGAAAAACGATTGTTTTTTATTATTACCTTATGAGTTGCCTATCAAATCCAGAAGCAGACAAAAGTCCTCTGTTCTCTTCAGCTCTTCTTAACAAGTAAGGCATAACCATCTCAACTGGTCCAAATGGCATATATTTGCTTACTCTAAATCCAGCATTGCTTAAACCAAATGAAAGTGCATCTGCCATTCCACATAGTTGTGCAAATTCAAGCTTGTGATTCACTTTTCCAATCCCTATTTCATATGCTTTTGCAGCAGCCAATTTTCCTACACACAGCATTTCATTTTTCACTTCACATTAGACACATTCATTTAAAATGTTGCTATTTCTATGCAGCGCCAACAAAAAAGTCGGGCCAAATAGAAGTATATTTCTAAATATGATACGGGTGATTAGAGTTGTCCAAATGAGTCTGGCCCGTGGGTCAGTCCATTAGTCCACTTTTTTTATTGGACTGGACTATAAAAAAATTAGATTCGAGTTAGACTATTTTTTAGTAGAAAAAATTGAACGAAATGAGTTATGTCTCAATAAACTGGATCAGTCCATTTGACAATTCTATGTGAGATTACATTCCATCACTTTATTTTCTTATTATCAGCATCTACGTGTCATGATCAATATTCTTTAAGATGAATGTATAAAATAGATGAAAGTGAACATAACATGTTGAAATATTGTATGTATATATAATTAGTACCTGATTGAATATTATGAGTAGCAAGAACAAGAGAACCAGGTCCATTGGCAATCTTTTGAAGCAAAAAAGAAGAACAATCATTGAAGCAATTGTGTGTGTCTTGAATGGTAGCATGAATTGGGGAAGGATATCCAAAAGAGTGAGCCAAAGTATTTTCAGTGGACATATAAGCACCTCTAACCAATTTAAATCCCATTGGAATTCCAATATTGTCAGCAGCTTTAGTTGCAAGAAGCAATCTCTCCTTAGCATCTTTCAAGTAAGTTTGAATTGTTCCAAACACAATTGGATTATCATCTTTGTTATGAATAATAGCTGAAGAATATGTGAAGTAATCAATAGCTGGTTGAACACTTGTGTGTTCTGCATCAACCAACAAAGGCATATTACTTTCAACACATTTTTCACAAAGTTTTTGTAATCTTTCATTTGCTAGTTCAAGATCATTCTCTTCTTCTGATGTTAATGGTTCAGGTCTTTTCTGAGTGTGATACAATGGACTTGATTCTGAGAATATTGGAAGACAATCTTGTTTCCATGCTAATTTCAATGAAGGCTCTTTTTCTTGCCATCTTAGAAGATCACTTATTCTCTCTAGTAATGCCATTGGACATATTGCTGTTATTTTCACTATTACAAAACTCACCTATCACATCAAAAAATAAATTAAAATTAGAACAAAAATAAAACAAATAAATAAAAATTAATTTCTATGTAACACTGAACATTTCTGATAGAAGGTGCTTTTGACACGTATCAGACACTTATATGACATATTGATTACCGATATCGACATATCAATGTTTAGTCGGTATATGTGTTAAATTCTACATACTATTAATGTCAAAAAAATTACAGTTTCAACAAATCATAATCAATCAAAAGAACTATTTTAGAAACTATTACGATTAAAATCATGTGTTTAGATGATTTGATTATTGTGATTATTGAGAATGTAAAATATTTTTATATTAAAAGTAAAAGCGAATAGAAGAACAGAGGAATCACATGGTGTTATGTACCAATATAATACAAAACAATTAATACTCTAGTAAAAAAATGGTAAAAAAATCCAAACTATATATATATACTACACCCAACCCTTTTGTCTAAAAATAGCAACATCAAATTATAAACACTAGTTTCCAATTTTTATGACACAATGCCAACCACATTGTCATTTAACTAGGAGTGTGGGACCACAACCAAATATATGATTACATAAGACAACATTAGATCACATTTTACATGAACTCAATTTGCAACAAAAGATCACAAAAATATAACTAGCATGACTTGACCTGGCATATCAAATTGTTGTATGAAATTTGGTGACAATGATGCATGCAATGTGACACGTACTTCCAACTAGATTACAACTCAATTCACATTCATTCATCAAAGAAAACAATAAAGTTCAAATCAACACACGCGTTCCCTTTTAAAAGTCAAGGCCCACCACACATAACTCAACCATGATGGATAATATATTCAATTTAATAATAAAAAAAATTTGTTTATATTTTCAACATAAAAGAATTTGTATTTTCAAATAATTAAGTTCACTAAATTGGAGGTGATTTGTTTAAAATCACACATCTCTTAATTTTTTTCAAGACATACACAAACACCATGATTTATTACCTATATAGGGGGAGAGGCCACATAAATAAACAAATAATGAAATAAAATAATCAAAAGTATACGTAGAGTTCCTTCCTTATTCCCAAAAAAATTTGGGTATTCATAAAAGAAATGAATATTTTTTTATCAAAAAAGGGATATTCTTAAAAAGATCCTCTTGGTTTTTATTATAAGAAATGGAAAGTCTCCTTATTATGAGTTAAGTCTATAATTAATGCCTACTTAATTATATAACCAATTTTAAAAATATAAACTAAAAAAAGAGAGAGATTTAGTTTAATTCAAACAAAAAATAAGTATTTGTTGAAAAAAATAGAAGGAATGTATTGCTAAGTATTTGTTGACCAAAAATAAAAATAAGTATTTGTTGACCAAAAATAAAAATAAGTATTTGTTGACAAAAAATATAGCATTTCCGAACAATCTTTTCATTTCGATATATCAACGGTCACGACGTTGAAAAAAGCGCAAATTATAATTAATACGATCATTATAAAAATTAAATAAAGAAATAAAAAAAATAAAAAAACTTACGGAATTAGGAGGTAGTGATCTGCTAACATCAACGGTATGAAGGAATCCATCAAAATTACGATCACAACTTTCGTTATCGTGCGCATCTTCGACACCATAAACAAGCATGCCACGTAAGCCAGCATTATTAACGGTCCTTATACTCCGTCCAGCAGCAACGGTGTCTTCGCCAGCACAAAAATGTTCATAAAACGTTTTCTTCGTAACGGCCATAACGGCGTCTTTCATAATTCCCATTTGAAAAAGTTTCGATTTCATAGCCCATATTCCAACATCAACCATAGGTCCTACAGCCGTTGCATGTAGAACGGCTGTGGAACGAACTAGAGTTGATGTTGGTACTGCCGAGAATAGTCTCTCGGCATTGTTTAAGTCGAGAGATGATAGCGGATGTGATGACGGCGGCGGCGGCGGCGGTGTCAGGTCGACCGTTGAAGTGACGGCCGCCGCGGCCGAAGGATGAGAGGAGTTGAGTGTCTTTGTTGTTGTTGTTTTGTAACGGAGATTTTTGAAGATTCTTGGTGGGACCACGCGAGTTGCCATTCAAATAAAAAAGAAAGATTGATTTTTGTTATGAAGATGTTTCTTTTTCGATGCTATTCACGTTGTTGTTTTTCTCTCTTGTGATGAAACTAGAACACTTTTGTGATTTGTTCTAGTTTGGAATGAGTTTGTTAGGGTGTGGGTAGTTTTTATAGGCGTGGCTAAGTTAATAAGGTTTGGTTAAGTAAGGAAAAGTACAACACTACATGTTTAAGTTGGGCAAGTGCATGGTGTGTGAGATAAGATTAGAAATTCTAACGTGGCCTAATTTTTTATTTTTAGTAACATTTTTTATTTTTGATTTTTCTTATAATAGTTTGATTTTTATAATATATAGTTTTCTAATAATAGTCTTTGCATATCTTTTTTTTGTAATTTCTATCACTGTAAATTAAAATTGGTCAAGATTTGAGTATAATTAGGTAAAAACAATTTGACTACCGTATGTAAACAAATTTGAAACTGATTTCTAGCCGTATGTTAAGAATTTAATATTTTAGATGATATTTTAGAGAAAATAACCCTAAAATATATATGGACATCAACTCATGATAGGATTACCTGAGCCATATTCTTTTTAATGAATGGAATGAATAATTAATAAATTTTAGTTAAATATAAATAGTTAAAAAATTCGAATTTCAATCTTAATTATGATTATTTATTTAAATTTTATTTACTACGTACTAAATTAAACTCTAAATTATTAAGATTCATATATCTTACCGTTAGAGTTAAAAAAAATGAAATTTTTTTGTGTAATAGAAATTTTATTTTTTTAAATTTTTTGAGATTTTGATGGTTTTATACATGTATAAAATTTTCATTGATAATTAAAATTATAAGTAATAGTATCATGAATTCATGATCCTATATATTAAATAGATTGATTTTATTATCGTTTTAAAATAATTTTACATTTCAAAACTATATGATAAATTAAATTAAAACAAAAATATAGTGTTTTTACTAAAAAAAACTTCATAAAAGTCTTATCTTAAATTCAACACAAATAATCATAAATAATTAATCTTTTAAAAATGTATTGACAACCCAAATGCGACATTGAGACTAAGTGGATTTATATTAATGTTGCTAGATGGTAAGTTGTGACGTGACATAGTTGAAAGGGATGAAAAAATGAAGATGGAGTGTAAAAGAGAAAAGGTAGGGCAAAATAATATGGGTAAAAGGGGTTGTTGCTAAATTGTAGGGTATGTATGAGATTTAGAGGTAACACGTTGTTTTTAAATCCACGTATATGTGAGGTGGATATACTTATATTAGAGCTGCGTATATCAAGGTATATATTTCAAGATCATCTTGCTGAGCTGTGTCCACCATCATCAATTGATTCACTCAATTATTATAAATTCAAAATAAACAAAGATGAATAATATGATTTTATGTTTCCATATTAGGCATTTGCCATAATTGGAATTATTGAAAATCAATTTAAATTTTTAAAGTGTGTAATTCATGCACGGTAAAAAGTGGTGAATATTTTAAGGTTTTAAAATTTAATTTTGAAAAATGAAGTAAGAGTTTTTAGAGGTTATTGGAATTTTAAGAGATTAATTGACATTTTTAATTATTTTTAGAAAAATTCACACTATTCTCTTATAAATAGAGAATCCTGTGAAATATTGTATTATCTCATTTAATAGCAAGCGTGTTATGAGAGAATACTAAAAAGTTTTTTTTTTTTTTTGTAAGAATGTTATTATTTTTTATAACTCAAGATAAAAAATGTGTAGAGTGATACATTATTTAAAATAGATTACAAATTATTGTAATCTTATTTGAAATGAATATAATTATTGAGGTGTTTTCATGACAAGAGATCCCAAATACATAAATTATTGTGTCTTTTCTTATCTTCCTAAGTTCTATAGACTCACTTATAAACAAAAAAAAAAAAAAAAATCCTTACATTTTTTAGACTTATAAATATAAGAAAATATCAATTAATTTATCTATATTTAATGTTATTCTTTCAAAAATACCATTAATTTAATTTTCTTTTAATTTTGTGAGGAGATGGTATTTATAATTAGTGGCAGGTTAGTAAATTTATTTTTTAATGTTATTGTAGTAGGACTCTTAGGTTTTGATATGCATCTTGTAATTTGATGTGAATTTTTTGTGTCAAAATATATATAATGTCTCTCTAAATAAAATGAGACATGGAAAACTGTGTACCAAACACCATTCGAGAAGAACTTCTTTAAATCAAACTAATTTTCAAACTATCACAAGAATTAAAAGAAATAATATACTGAATGTAAAATTGATCCAATATATATGACAAAAATAAAATAGTTAAAATATAAAGTTGAAAACGATATATTATTTTAAAATAAAAATAATGTTAAAAAATAATTGGTGGCCCTAGTTTCCATAACTTTCACATGCATTGGTTGGATACATTATAACCTCCATAATAGCTAACTCTAGTTATGGAGACAATCGCTCCAACAGACTAACTTTCTAAAATTATATCAATCAACAATTAAGAATTCAAATTAAGTTATACAAACCGATTAACTAAGAGTAAAGCAAAACGGGTCGAAATCATATTAGGTTCGGTTAGAAGACATATTCAAGCCCTTTTAAGATGGCTTTGGAGATAATAATAATAATAATAATAATAATAATAATAATAATAATAATAATAATAATAATGTTTTCAAAAAATTTATTGTTAAAATTCATTTTCTTTAGACTAACATAATGTGGCACATATTACATGCTTAGGCCAATTAATTATATCTAGTATTTGATATTTAATCCATGCGTATAAAAATACATCAACCGAAACAAATAAACTCTTAGGGTACATTATTGTATATATTATAATACATTTATTGTAATACTTTTACTTTAATGCATTTATTTATTTATATATATATATATATATATATTATTGATGTGTATGAATTCAAATATTATAATAAAAGAGAGATGAAAAAAAAAAGATAGTTGAGAAATAGAGATATGAGAGATTAAATAGAGATATAAATTAAAAAGAAGAGACAATAAAGAGAGATAAGAGAGAGACATTATAGAATTATAGAATAGAGAGAGATAAGAGAGACATGAGATAATAGAAAGAGATAAGAGGGCGAGAGAAATATAAAAGAGTATAGACAGATAAACATAAGAAAGAGAGAAATAAAGCTAGAGAGAGACATGTGAGTTAAAAAAAATTAATTTTTTAATAAAAAATATACTTTAGTATTTTTAATAATTTATAATGAGCAAAAAATTATTTTATGATTTAATGATTAATAAGAGTTGGTTTTTTTGTTCACAATAAAAGTTGTTTTGTCCAATTTTTATTTTTAGCAAATCAAAAATATGGTCTTAGTTATTAGAGATTAGTCTTTCGTGTCACATAGGGCATTCAATTCAATTCCTTAGATTAAAAATCATTTCTTTTACCAAATAATTAGGAAGAACTAGGCTCTTAGCAATTTACACAAATATTCACGAGTCTTACCTCGAATTTCATAATAACGAGTGCTTTCTCTTATATGCAATACTTACCTAATTACAATAATATATAGTCTAATAAAGGAAAAACAAACAAAAAATGAGAGATGATAAGATTTATGTGGGTCTAAGTTTCTCTCATGTCTAATACATAAGCATATGGGTTGATTATAAATATATGAAAAGGATGCATTGAGATTTTATAAGCTGATTCAGGAAAAGAAATAGAATGTTAAACAAAAATACATTAGGTCCCCACCAATTATTTAAGTTTGGATTTGGGTGCTTCATGCTAGAGATTGATAGATACCAAGATCAATATATTAATACTATCTTCAGAATAAAATAAAAATAAAAATAAAAATATTATAGTTAAAAAATTAATGTATCTAATCTAAGTTAAATCAAATACATTAAATTTTTAAATATTTTTTTTATATTTTATTTTAGGGAGGATATTAATAGAAATCTATAATTTGAAAACATCTAAGTTGAGCACCAAATAAATATCATTCTTTTATCTTAACTTATTTTCAAATAATGTCTGGTGGAATCTTTTAAAAAAAGATAATCGAAAATACAAGCTTTACCTTATAAGAATGAATATATTCATGCTATCACACACAATAATCTGGAAAGTGAGTGCATACGCAGATAAAGACATATTATTATTCTATTAGTGCGTCGGTGACAATTTTTTCTAAAGAAAAAATAATAATTAGAATACAGTATGACAAGAAGTATGTCCAACTTCAAATATAAACACAAATTTATATGTATACAATATACTCTTTCTTATATTGAATGCTTAGAGAGTACGAATTGTTCGTAAGTGACATTTCATATTTAAAGAGTCCTATATTTAGTGAAATATAATTTCAAAAATATGTTTATAATTGATATGCATATCTTAATATTGTAAAAATTGTGTTAAAATTTGATCTAAATTTTAAAATACTATCAAAGTCTATTCATGATTTATTAGATCATTTACTATCAAGTCACCAATATTCATGATTTAAAAAATGTACTTTAGTATTTTGTCAAAATAAACACTTAAATTATGTAGAATTAGCTACATGAATTAAACAATGTCATAATACCATCATCATCATCATACATCAAAGTTCAAACTTCAAACATGTTTTTGAATTTATTCCTAAACTTTTCTTGATGATTTGATCTACAATCTAACTATTGGACTATCAATTATCTGATCAACTCTATCTTGTCAAAATATCAATTAATTAATTGTATATGTCGAAACCAACAACAAACAAATTTTGCAAAGCAGATCTCTAGATCCATTTCAAAGGAGTATGGAGCTAACCAGCAGAAAACATATCTTGTAGTTTACACTATCAGAACAGAGATTACTCATCCAACACAAACAACAAATAATATGACATGTTTGGTATCATAGAAAGTTTGTCATAATCACAAGTTTGCCATAATCACAGGAAGTTGAACCAGTGATTTTTGCAAGTTACAAGTTGCAACTTTGGTATAATGGCAATGACTCACTATAACTATGACATGACAAAATGATCATGATATAAAACTTTACTCACTATAATTATGGAAAAATGATCATGATATCAAACTTTACAACATTGGCTAAGACCCTAACAAAAATTCAACTTCTTGGTATTTTAATGGTATTATAGAAAAGGAAAAAAAATTCAAATGCCAAGTACATGTTTGTATTTGCAGTGAGAAATTGTTGATCCCACAGTAAGTCTAAAGCTGAAATTTGTAGCTTTAGAAAAATCACGGCTAAAAAAGACATTGAGGTGCGAGAAATGGAAGGCTGACACAATTCCAAACATGGCATAAGTATAGAGGAAACCAATCATATACATGAAGAAGACCTATACTTATGCATATTTCTAATGAGGTTTATTCCCCAACCTTACCAACAAAAATTCCATATGTTACAAACTGTCAAACATCAACAACCAATAATTTTACTATAAACTGCCTCAGTAGTGTTAAAAGCTATCATCAATCTACAAAAGCCAATTGATAGTAATGTTGCCAAGCCAAATGAACAAAGGGAACTGAACCAAAGCGATAAAGAGCAAGAGATAGTGATGTTTGCTCGAGTCGTAACTCCTGACCTCTGCGAAAAGGACTCGTTTCATTGTTTTTACTAAGAACACTCCCATGCATAAACAGGTCCATGGCATCAAAAAGTAGTAGGAGTAGCCAGATATTATTCTTCCGAGGACAGCCAAACAAATGCCGGTGAAAGTATATCCAGCATATGCTATGATGTCGAGCAAGGGTGCTTCTCCGCTTCCTAATGAAAGTAAAGTCACCTTAAGTAGTCCAGCTTGCATAAACCAACCAAGTAATCCCTTGATGAATAACAAGTTCAATGCTTCTGGACTAAACCTGGAGTAAAATACAGCATCTTTAAGAAACCACAACAAACTATGAAAAAAAACATTGAAATGGAACTAAGGGCCTGTTTATAAAAAAAAATTACTAAATATCACTTTTAGAAGTTTTTCATTTGTTGACCAAAAAGAAAAAGAAGTTTTCATTTGTATGCTACAGTTTTCTTTTTTTTTAAATGAGGATCTGAAAGAAAAGAAAAATCTAAAAACTACTTAAATTATAAAGCTGTGTTGAGTAGCTTCTCTTAGAAATTATTTTCTCGGTAGATGATGTTTGTAAAAAAGTAATTTTCATAAACAACTACAAAATAACTTCTGTTTTCTTAAAAATGTTAAAAAAAATCTCTAAATTCTAAATTTATTGAATGTCAAAATCATTTTTTTATAATCCGTAACAAACAAACCCTAACTGAGCTATATTATATGAAGTCGAAAAACAATCCAGTTGTGAAAATTTCAAAGTAACAATCATGATAAGAAAAATGCAGAATCTACAACAACTAAGAAGCTAACTCATCTATGGCTAACAATGAAGTCTTTACAGTCTTTTAGATGGAAATACAACATAAATTAAATTTTGGACTTGAAGAATAACCGCAAAAAAATCCGGGCACCCAAGGCAACAAAAATAGATTAAAACTATGAAATATAATCACAATCAGCAATTCCTTGCTAGAAAACAAAGTTGTCAACATTCAACACTGCTAATAGAGTAACCATGCGGCATGCGCTGTTGCACCACAACATACAAATGCTGATCACAGAATTGAAACTCACAACACAGAATTGAGATGTTAGAAGGATGAAAGCAGATTTATCAATGCTTTTAAATCATCCTGATGAAAGAAAAGACAATAGCATGTTGTTGACAATATTGTTACTGATATCCACGACAATTCAAAAGACCTTAATTACTACTGCAAGTAGCATTTCATGAGTCCTAAAGTCAGTTTCGATAAAGCTAATCTCAACAATAAGTGTTTTATCACAAGTAGTAAAATGGATTCAGCTAAAATTATGTGAATCTGACGAAGAGCAGAACTCTAGGACATTTATAATATAATATAAGTTAATAATAAAATAAGGTAAACTGCACTTGTTTTGAGGGTGGAAATATTGCTAATATTAATAAATGTAAGAAAAATGAATAGAACATGCATCACAAATATATTATGGAATTAACGTATAGGAAGAGGAAAACATACTTTCCGTGAAGACCCAATGAGAGGCCAGCAAGAACGACATAAGTACCGAATGCCATTAATGGAATGTAAAGGTCTGGTGCATTTATGTCATAAATCGGTGGTTTATAAGAGAGCCTACCACCCACTGGCTCGGTGATTCTAGTCCAATGACCCTGAAAAACAAAACAAATAAGATAAGAGCAGCATGATGATGAAATAAGATAATTAAATGAAAACTTGAGAGAAATTCAAAGAGTTTGAAGTTGTTGCTTACCCTGTGCAGAAATGGAAACAAAACCACCTTCAATTTGTTCTTAACATAATGGTCATTCACTTGAAAGTAGTATTGGGGATCAGAGAAATACCGACTTATCTGTAATTCAATGCCGAAGATTCATTTAGAAATGAAAACCTTGAATCTATACCTTAGTTATGCTTGAGGTAAGCGAAGTTAGCAAATCAAGGTACGTTAAGCGACTTAATGTCATTTTACAGCTAACATTGGTTTTTCCACAGTCAAGCCTATGTCGGTTGATATATATTCATTAGTAATTTTACGGTAAGAGAACAAATGCCATATATGAATTAGATTTAAAAATTAAAACATGGAATATGATTATTTTTTTATGAAAACCACACGTATCCTCGTACTGGAAGCAATCCTATTCAAGGCCGACTGGGCAACAAAGGTAGGAACTCTTCCTAAGAAATTTACTTTTTCCAAGGAATCAAAGCAGAGACCTCACACTAGAGTATTCCTATACACATTCTCTCCAGTTGCAGAGATCTAGCATGCTTCCACTATGGCAACCTCATTAGGTTTCATGGAATATGATTTTGAACATCAAATTAGACCCTGTTCTTTATGTATCTTTCGACATCAATTAGGTCCCTAAATTAAAGCTTATTTTAGACTATATGAAGGACAAAGTTGATATCAAATACTCCAATATCCTTGGAGAACTAACTTGACACCTCATGTATCTTGAGGATACAATTTGAGTATTTACTCACATAGCAATTTCAAAGGAACATATGAAGATCTAACCTTATGAATGGTGAGGCAAATTAAGTTATTAGAGGCAAAAAAATCACTAGTTCTTACATTGCTTTGGACATACTCAGAGCTGGATCCTAATATTTTTCCTCCATAAGCACCCAATCCACCTCGAATGAGTCCTGAACCAGCAACTTGAAATGCACTCCCAAAAGGATTAGGTTGTTGTGTGCTTGCTGGAGGCTGCGCCACCCCTGGTTGCGGTCCAACATTATTATACATTCTTACTGCCACAAAAGAAGCAATCGATAACAAGTTCAATGTACAGCAAAATCAGCACAAACATAAAAATTTGCAAAGACAAAAAAACCCTCTTCATATAAAAACAAACTAAATCCAAATAACCAAGTGATTTGACTCAAGTGGTTAATGATTTTCAGTTAAACACTAATCAATCGAAGTGTTGTCAACTACAGATCAGGGAAAATAGTATTTTGTTCAAATTATGCTTTGCTATAGTGCTATAGCTCCACAATAGCAAATGATTTGACAACACTTTGTACTAAATAGCATATCGCGGATCAATAGCGAGTTGTTCAAATTCCGCTATGTTATAGCACTATAACACCGCTATACATAGCCCTATAACCCCACTATAGCAACTAATTGTTAACATTGATCAATGAGGAGTACTCGAGTTTAAACCCAGGCTAGGTCAGACTTTCCTTAAACTCGGGATTACCATGACCCTTTTCCTTGGAAACCAGAGGGTTAAGACCAAAAAAATTACATCTAAATGAAAACCAACATCAATTTCAGACACAGAATATCATTCCATAAAGCATAAAACCAACCATTTGAACAAATCAGTACTAATAAACAAAATTATTCATATATGGTTGCGAAGAACATCATCATAGACAACCAATGAACAAGAACCAAAACGCAAACCACATTTCACCAATTTATTCAATAATTGAAACAGAAGTTTCCATTTATCAATTATTCGAATCGCAGATTCAAAAACCCATATTTCCGTAAAAAAAAAACAATGAAATTAATAGTCGAATACAAATCTAAAAACCGCCCAATAAGTAGTATAGATTAAAGTTGCAAGCTTTAAATTCAGAGAGAGAGAGAAATGGGGCAAAATAGATTAGGGGTATAGAGAGAGAGAGAGAGAGGCAGATTTTGAATGGATATTAATTAGGAAAAAAGGGAATAGAATCGAACCTGAAGAGAAGCTTGAAGAGAGAGTGGTGAGAGTGGAGGCGGTGGAAACAAGAGAAGAAGAAGTGTGGTGTTTCCGGCAAAAGGGAACTGAGATCTGAGAAGTGTATAAGCAAAAACGGTATTTTGGATTTCGACTTTCTTTTTTATTTATTGCTTTTTTCTATTCTCATTTTATTTTATTCTATTTTGTACAGATTTTTTTATTTTTCCTTCAGATTTTGTGCAAATATTACTTTAAATAAATTTTAATTTTTTATGATGTCCTCTTAATTTTAATTAAATAAATATTTGAATTCAAAATTTTAATGAACTTCAATTAAATATTCGATTAAACACGAGTTTAAATTCTTTTTACTAGATTTTACAAAGTCGGAGGATTAAAACTAAAAATCTAAAAATATTTAGTTAGCTATATAAATCTCTTCAATTGAAGATATCATTATATTTTTGTTTCGGGTACAATTCTTTATTATTTCAGCTTATAATTTAATATATTGTTGAGAAAAAAAAAATTATTAAGTTTAAATTTATGAAATTATTTTAAAATAAAAATATAATTTTGATTAATAAAATTTAAATATTATTATTTAAAATGAAAAATAAATAAATAAATAAAGCAATGTGTCACAAAAATGTTCGTATCAGAAAGGAAAAAAAATGATTCAGTTTGCTGTCAGATTCATATCAGAAAATGAGTACCATGCAAAAGATGCTTACTAAGGAGAAGGGAGGTGGAGGGTGTATATTATGTGGAGTGAGGGGTATTTTGCATAAAAATATTTGTTTTTGTTGAGAATGACGTGGATAGAAAAAATGGGGTGTTTAGATACCACTACCATTTTGTTTTTGGGTCACATTGATGTAGGTCTAGTATTTTTTAGTGTAGGTGTTCTTTCAATCCTCTAATTTTTCTGTTTTTTATTAGATTTTAAATTTTGGACTCATATACTACTATGTAATCTTTGATTATGTGTATTTGTGTACTGGTTTGGTATGAGGCTTTGCTTATAATATTTTCTAATTAATTCAACTGAAATACAAACCTTAGCTTAAGGATAGCTTATAATATTTTCTAATTCTTCTAATGATTTCAACTTATAGGACAACATGTTTCAAAACCATAGAAATGAATACACAATAGATATAAGAATAGTGGTTGTATGATAAATATATTGACATGCGTATGATTATTTATTGTGTATATATATATCATTCTTCCTATTCCATGGTATTATTAAAGTGGTGGAAATGGGAACAAGTGATTTGGAAAGTTGATATAAGAACCAAACTAGCAATCGTCATGGTCCATTCATTATTTTCTTTAAATCTTCACTAAATAGTAAATACCTTGCTGCTACTTTTTCTTTATGACATTCTGGGTGGTGCAACTTTCACTATTTCTTTTCTAAATTCACTAAAACTATACAACTCCACTACTGAAAAATAAAATAAAAAATTGGTAAATGATTGCTACTAGTATATTTTATTAATAATTCTCAAACACTGTGATATGTATGCATAATAATATAATAGCATAATTCTAAGTTCTTTTTTTCAATCCTCCTTGTGTGTTATTAGGGGAATGAGTTATAGTAATCCAAAGTTTAATTTTGTGGTTAGAATGTGTTTATCAAATATTAGTTTGGTTAAGTTTGAATTCAAGTTCTACTTATTGATTTGACTTTCATTAAAACTTGTTTACCACTTGACGACAACTACTTGATTTTTAAGTGGTTGGTCTAATAGAGCATGACATGGTTTGTATTCGACATGTTACAAATTTGAGTCTCAGATACTCCTCTTAGATGAGAGATTTTCATGTTTTGATTTGGGTGCATCCTTCACCCAAAAATTTTAATAGTAAAAAAAGAGTTTAATGGAAAGACACTATAAATATAAAATAATTTTACACTAACATTTAATAATAACTTAAGTCACAATATTGCTCCTTAAGTATACACTCTAGTATGTAACCATAATTTAAAAATAATTACAAAATATTAGATTATCATAACATCAACTTAAAATTAGTTTACACTATGGACATCTCCCATTTTTCATCAAAAAATTATATATATAAGTATAACATTTCTTTCACTAAATACTCTTTATTTTTGTGTGACAATAGCATTCACTAAAAAAAAGAGAAGAAAAAAATAAAGTAGAGTTCATTCTTTTTTGCTTTAATTCTCTTTAATCTTTACCAATTCAACCGTACAGTAGCTTGATTATTATGATAGTGGTACAACACATTTCTATCTATACCTTATTGGTATATGAAAAATGCATGAATTCCTAATTAATAATTGAAACGTTATCCAATATTGTGAACTTTAATGTGTCTGATCATTTCCATTTCTTCATTCATAAGGAATTGAAACTGATAAAATCCCCTTAAAGATTTCAATTTATATAGTGACTCTTAGAAACTGATACTTAGAAGAAAAAAAAATGTATGTGACAAGGCCTTTGTCTATGTACAGAAAATCTCCAAGTACATTGGAGATACCACCACCAGATGCTCCATATTCAGGCTATATAGTCATTACAGATGAGGAAGCAGAAGCTGAAGACACATGTTGTTGGCGAATATGCCGGCGAAAGAATGTGAAGAAACTACCTTTTCCTCAGGATAAAGTTTTCTCAATTACTCATCCGTCGGAGTATGAACAAACTTCGAGTGTTAAGGTTTGGTTTCTTCCTGTGCCTGATCACTCTCTCTCGACGAATAGATACTATGTCATCAGAGCCAAAGGCAGACACAAAGGGTACGTTTTATTTTTTTGATAGACAAATATTAGTATATTAGTTCTTATGTTAGTATTGTTCCAAAAGTTGGAACCAATTGGACTTAATTTCTCTATATACACTTTTACTTGTCTTTGTTTGTTGGATGTGAGACTTTATAGTTTTCCAAAATTATGTGACAAATGTTCTTGTTTAATTTTTATATGGAACCGTAAAATTGAGCTCATGCTTTTATAATGTTCATTTAAGTGTTTTGTGCTAACTATGTTTGTTCTTATAATTAGTACTTTGTCAACTAGTTATGTTAAGCATAAGCTGAAGTTATAACTGAGTTTATGGCCTAGTTTGGATTAAATTCGAACTTACGAGGATTTCTCAATTAAATAAGTTTATAGTTTTTATATATAAGTCCTTATAAGTCCTTATAAGTTTATAGATGTTTGTGTAAACTCAAATGAGAAAGCTTTTAAAAAATTGAGATGCAACAACTAATCTCAACTGATTTGAAAAGCTATCATTTAAAAAACTCGGACTTATTATAGATTTGTAATTATTCTTTTAAAAAAACTCATAGTTATTATAAAATTCTTCTAATATTTCTTTGTTTTGGGTAAGTGTTTTCTGATGATTTTGTCCAAGCTGCCTCATACATGTATAACTCATACAAACATTACATTGGTTTGAGCGAAATATTTGAGTGGAAAGAGTCATGTGCCTTAAGCAAGGTCTCAAGTTCCAGCCGCGTGTATAGAAAAAACGTGGTTTGGAAGGGAGACTCCACTGAAGATGGTCAGTCAAGTTCTCCTACATATATTAGTCACCGACACATCTAGACTTATTTCGCGTTAACAAAAAAATACATGTATATGTGATGTTAGTAACACAACATTTTCTAACAAAACTGTGTAATTTATTTGACTATATGAATTTGGTATTTTCTCAAATTTGGATGCAATCACAACATTTATGTATGCACACTTCATGAGTAACATCTTGAAACTGATAATAATTCGTTCATATTTCATAGTAACAATGTTGAAACTGATTTTTTGTAGGAAAGTATACAAATGCTCAAGAGAAGGTGACATAGTGAGTTGTTGCTTCAACAACATCTTGAATGACAAAAGTCCAAAACCTTTCAATCTAAAAGACTTATACCAAATTTTCAAGATTCAAAGTCACCAAAGTGGTGGTTTCTTTGCTAAGTCCATTACACCTGATGGAATTCCACCAAAATTCCTAAGAAAAAAAGGATGGAAAGTTAGAATATCAGGTTCATATAGATCATGCAAACTCAATGAAGCTCTAGGTGTTGATGACCCTTTAAGAGAAAAGCTTCCAAGTTTCAATTTTCCTATCTCAAGAAAACATTCACCACCTTTGGTTGTAGGAAAATGGTATTGTCCATTTATATTTGTGAAGGAAAATGGAAGAAAAGTTAAACAACAAATGAAAAAGTCCATGTTTTATAGTATGACACTTGAGCAAAAATGGAAGGAGATTTATTCTTGTGGAAGAAATGAAAATGCAAATGAAAATGGAAATGAAAATGAAAATGATGTTGTGACTGTGAATGTATTTGTTGAAAGAGAAGTGGTATTGATAGGTGGAATGGAAGCATCAAAGAATGGAAGAAATGATAGTAATGGTTTTATATGGTTTAGAGTGTATAATCCATATAATAAGAGAAGGGTAAGTGTTGGTTTGAGTTCAGCAATTATTGAGAATATGAGATGGTTACAAGAGCAAGGAGGTTGGGTTTATGGTAATGGGAAAGAAAGGGTTGTGACAGTTAAAGAAGAGGTAACATGTGAAAAACAATGGAATAGGTTTGGTTGTTATGTTTTGGTGGAAAGTTTTTGTCTTAGGACATTAGATGGGAAATTAGTTTTGAGATATGATTTTAGGCACACTCACAAGATCAAGTGCAAATGGGAGTAAGAAGAAAATTTGGCTCTAATCTAATTAGATAGAGTAATTGCTGTAATTTTCTTATATCCAATGTTTAAGATTACAAATGCTAGTAAATTAGTACTTAATTTTCATGTGTTTGAACCTATAATCTTCTTTCTTATAAATCTTTTAGTGTTTCTTAGCTCACAAACTGAAAGTACTGAACTACCTACGTGGGTCAAGTACAAAATTTTGTTAAAATGCTTAAAGTCAATTGTGTCTATGTCTGTTATACTCGTTGTACTTTCAACTTCGATGGTTATATTACGTTCAAGTGTGGTCCAATTATCAGCAAATATAAACATTACTTAACATAAGAAGCTTATATTCAATGTAAGGATTGAGTTTAAACATATAAGTGCATGTCAACATCCCAACACCTTTAGTCAAAACTTATATTTAGACCGAACAAATTATTCAAAAACACATATTTAAATATACAAAATTTAGCGTTTTTTCTATGTAGATATTTCCAAACTAATGTTGAGGGCAAATAAAGTAGTATCCCTATCAAATTTTTAGACCATTTAAAGTCATTCATATGTGAAGAGGCCTAATCTCCAATTTAACGATCTAGCTATAAAATATTTAATGACTTTTTCTTCTTTTTATAGAATAAGTTATCATAAAGACGGCTTCTTAAAATACACTTTTATATTTTCATGAAATTAAAAAAGTAATTGTATTTAACCAAACCTCACAATAAATGGGAAGTTAATTATTTTTATTTTATCTTTTTGTACTAATTATTTTTGTTTATAATCTATAAGACCAATAGAGTGGCAATAACCACTTGAGCACCCAAACAAGTCGGACATTAAATATAATCTATTATTTGAAGCACGTCGGACATTAAATAAAAATATATTTTTTTATAAAAATTATAACATATATTCATTATATTTTTAAAATCTAACTCTTTCCATTAAATTCAATTTTATTTATTTTATTTTATTTATTTTATCGACATTCCGACGTAGGCGATCTTTTATGTATTTCCAATCCCTACTAAAACAAAATTTGAAATTAGAAGTGCACAGAGCTGCCCGTCTAGAGAAACATCTAGAATCCCCAACCACTCAAGTGGCATTAATTGATAATAATAACTCTTGGGTGAAATTTTTTAGAATTTAATAATAATAATAATAATAATAATAATAATAATAATAAAAAATGCACATACATCCAATCATATTATATTACTTTACTATGTTAATTTTTAAAATATCTATATAATTATTTGTATTTTTAAAATAATATTATTCATCAATTTATCTTATTTTATCTAAATTAAATTAGTGATATAGGATGAAAATAGAGCTGATAAAAGTGAACTAGATAAGTACTTAAATTTTAGATATGTGGATATTATTAGATCGTTTTGAATTTAAATTTGAAATCACATAATTATATGAATTAATTATAATAAAATTTAATATCTCTTAAAATATAAAATAAAAATAAATAAAAAAATATTTAATTTCTAAATTCTAAGATCATTTAACTCTCTAGCATGAATCCAAAGATATTCCAAAAAAAAATCAAAATGAAATTAAATATATATTTAGTATTAGAATGTAGTTGTTAAAATCACATTCAATGGTCGTGATTTTTAAATCTATGAATTATAATGGTCGTGGTTTCATGTTGTTCTAACAAGTCCATTGTAATACTAAACAGATGCTAAATTGGTCGGATCGGTAAGTCGATAATATTCAATAGTTCTACCAACCCAAATTGCATTTTTGTCTTTAGTGCCACACGAGTAGATAAATTTCGTAGTCACATATCTCAATTTTCTAGCAATTTAATAACTCCACATTATAGCAACTCCTTTAACTTGCTTTTTATTTGACCAAAAAAAAATTGCCTTTTATGTCATATCATTTCATTGTTTGAAGATCCAAACACAAGAAATGAAAGGTGTCAGTAGTATTTCCTCTGTTAACTCATTTCCTACTACATCACCTTACTTCTACTCTCAAGGTACTCAATCACCTTTTTTTTAATTATACACTTTTTATTTTATTTTGTATTTTAGTTCATTTATTAACTGAGATATATCTATTTTCAATTCATTAACTCTTCAAGTTCTTTTAAGATTCTTAATAGCATGTTATCCAATTAAAGTCACACGAGTTTATTGAATTTGACAAATTTTGAAAAGACAAATTGAGGTTTTTATGCTTATTTGGTTTCATAATGTAGAAAATTTGAAGACACCTAATTCTTACTTTTCATTCTATAATAATAATAATTAAAAAAATTGTTATATATGCTCCTTTTAGCTCAATTTTTTTAATAAATTAATTATCCAGACAATTAACTAAATGGAAGTTTATTTTTACCAGAAAATGTTTGTTAGTATCTAATAGCGTATATACAACTCTCCTCAAACCATGTTAAATTAGTTTTGAACTATAGGAATTTTGCTTTTGTATTTCAATATAGGTTTTGTTTTACAAAGTTTAGTAGTTATATATAGAATGGTTATGAATTTTTGTTTTTGTTTTTTTAACTTTAGTTGAAAAGCAATGGCCTAAGAGATTTGCCTTGAGTACAAAGCCAATGCATATGAGGCATTCAAATGGATGTAAAGTGAGAGCAACTTTGGATGCTAATAAATCAATTGAAATTCCTCATCAATGGTACAATCTAGTGGCAGATCTTCCAATTAAACCACCTCCACCATTGCATCCCAAGACTTTTGAACCTATCAAACCGGAAGATTTGTCGCCTCTTTTTCCTGATGAATTAATCAGACAAGAGGTGACAACCGATAGGTTCATAGACATACCGGATGAAGTTCGTGATGTTTACAAGCTTTGGCGCCCAACCCCTCTCATCAGGTTTTATTAATATCTACTAAATGTTCGATGTTTTAAATCCTGGTTGTGTCGCGATCTTTGATACTACAGAGAATCGCGCTCAAATATGGTTGATGGCTGATGACTGATGACTGACGTAGGATTGAGTAAAATCAACCATATGTCCAAGGCTTTAAATTATGTTTGTGTCGTGATCTTTGATATTACAGAGAATTGTAGTCAAATATTGTTGATGTCTGATGCAACCTCAATTGGAGGTCGCAAATATTTTTTTTTTTAAACCATGCATATATCACACTTTTCCTTTTTATCTTTTTGAATTCTTGTTAGAGGAATCTTATATATGTGTATCTTGTGAATTTAGAGCCAAGAGGTTGGAAAAGCTTCTTGATACACCTGCTAGAATTTACTACAAATATGAAGGTGTAAGCCCAGCAGGGTCCCACAAACCTAACTCTGCTGTTCCACAAGCATGATATAATCTACAAGAAGGTGTCAAGAATGTTGTGACAGAAACTGGTGCTGGACAATGGGGAAGTGCATTAGCCTTTGCCTGCAGCATTTTTGGCCTTGGATGTGAGGTATGTATGGGACTGTTCTGATAATTAGATGAAGAATTTACCCAATTGAACTCAGTTAATTTGTGTTGTGCAGGTGTGGCAAGTACGCGCTTCTTACGATTCGAAACCGTATCGAAGATTGATGATGCAAACATGGGGTGCAAAAGTACATCCATCACCATCTATGATCACTGAAGCTGGTCAAAGAGTTCTTAAAAATGATCCTACAACTCCAGGGAGTTTAGGCATAGCTATATCAGACGCAGTAGAAGTAGCTGCTAAAAATCCTGACACTAAGTACTGTTTAGGGAGTGTACTTAATCATGTTTTACTTCACCAAACTGTTATTGGTGAAGAGTGCCTTAAACAAATGGAAGCTATTGGTGAAACACCAGATGTTATCATAGGATGTACTGGCGGTGGTTCCAACTTTGCAGGACTTAGTTTTCCTTTCATTAGGGAGAAGCTTAATGGCAAAATTAATCCTTTGATTAGAGCAGTTGAACCTACAGCGTGTCCTTCATTAACAAAAGGGATATATGCTTATGATTTTGGTGATACAGCAGGGATGACTCCTTTGATGAAAATGCGTACACTTGGTCATGACTTTGTTCCTGATCCAATTCATGCTGGTAATTAATTTATTATATGCTATGAAAGTTTGTCTCATTTATTTATTTTTTGTTTAGGTCCCTCAACAAGGTAACATCTATACAGATACTGGACACGACACTGACACATAGACATTGATAATAATCTGAGGAAATAGAAGTGATTGGATATAACCACATGTATCTCCAACACTGACTCGTGTTAGACACTACTGCATATCCATCAGTATAATTCAAGTAGAGTCAGGAGGACATATATAAGGCGAGCTTATAAGCTCTCTCGACACCTATTTTTCTATTCACATTACTTGAGTTTGAGGTCTTGTTTAAGGGAAATCGAGCTACTTGGCTCTTGGACCAACAGGCGTTTTCATGTCATATTTGTTAGGATATCTTTTGTATTTGACAATTTTGCTTTACTTGTAGGTGGATTGCGCTATCATGGTATGGCACCATTGATCTCACATGTTTATGAGTTAGGTTTAATGGAAGCAATTTCAATTCCACAAACTGAATGCTTTCGAGGTAATTAAAGGCCCATTTACTTTCCAAAAACAGTTTCAATTTTTACCTCGTATATCAGCGGCTCGAATGACATTTAATTATGAATCTTTCTTTTTTTTTTAACTGTAATCGATAAACGATTGAAACTAACTAGAGATAATATGTTTCAGGAATCACTATTTTTAAAATACACTTTCAAAAACTTCCATAGTACTTTTTCTAATGTTTATTTTATCAGTGAAAGTGAAAACAGAAAACAAAGTAAAAAGGCCCTTAAGATTTTGGTAATATATAAGCTTGATTGTTTGTTTTGATTATAGGTGCTATACAGTTTGCAAGATCAGAAGGGTTAATACCAGCTCCTGAACCAACTCATGCTATTGCTGCAACCATTAGAGAAGCTATTCATTGTAGAGAAACTGGAGAGGCTAAGGTTATTTTGACAGCAATGTGTGGACATGGCCATTTTGACCTACCAGCTTACGAGAAATATTTGCAAGGTGATATGGTTGACCTGTCCTTCTCAGAGGACAACTTGAAAGCTTCACTTGCCAATATTTCTCAAGTAACATCTTGATTTTGGCATCCTTCTAGTACCAAAAGAGAGATGTCTTAGTTTTAACCACTTCAACTATACATTGGAGATGTCTCATTTCTTAACGAGGAGAACTTGCATGAAATTCAATCTATAATAAAGAATGTGGCTAAAAATGGTGTTGAAGAATTTAACTTTAAGACATTAAGAATGTGGCTAAAAATCACACATTTGTGTTGCAGGGAAATTGATAGTCCTTAAGTTAAAATCAGATAGTTGAAATTTGAATCATTTGATCTTAATTTAATGACTAATGTATCAATTGTGTGAAATAATATTATTTAAATTTCAGAAAAATCACTAAAAATTAAATAGAAGAATATGTCAAGTTAGAGAAACATATCTATGTATAAAAATAATTGATTTTACTGTGAATTAGTTATAAAAGAATTAATAAATTATAAAATAGCAATTATACGACCGTTGAATCATAGAAACATTTATTGAAATTTCTGTTTTATATAATTATTTTCATTTTAATTTTTTTTAATATTTTCTTTATTTTTTATTTCAATAGTTAATATTTATTATTGAATTATTTTTTTGCAAGATTACATGGAATAACTTTTTCATATTCGTTTATTGGAGTCCACCAGAGTGGAATTAGCGAAGCAACGTTTGTGAACTTCTATAAAAAAATGCTTAAATTAATATTTTAATTATTTTTTAACTGTAAAATTAAAAAATGAGTGAGTGACAATATAGACATCACTTAAGACACCATTAAGGTTTGTGTTGCACAATTGGATTGAAGGTGCTCAGCATCGTTTGCCTAACAAAGTTTTACCACATCTCGCAAAAGACAATAAAAGATAACTCTTTCTAAACAATCAAAATTCAAATAAATCAAAATTCAAATAAATCAAAATTAGAAACAAATAGAATTGATACAACAGCAATATGTAATTTATTTTTAGAAAATATATTACCATTCACGATTAACATTTTAGAGACATTCAATGTCATTTTAAATAATCAACAAAAATATTAGTAGAAAAAAAATATCGCAAATGAGAAGATACATATTACTAATGAATATGAAACTATGGAATTTGAAAGTGAAAAAAAAATGTTTCAGTCTAAATTTGTCAAGTCTCTTCAACAATTAAACTTTTTTGACGACCTCTCCAACTTTAGATTGTATAATTGTAAACTATTAAAAAATAAAATTAATTGTTCAATCACAATTTATTTAATAAGTATGATTTATATTTATTTATTAACACATATATATTTTTTTAAAGTCACATTTAATCAAGTCTCTTCATGATCCTCATATAATCATTTTCATCATTGACCTCTAGACCTTTTTATCATTGCTCCTTTAATTTCTGCTTATATTGCATCACATCAAACTAAGAATACTAAATCAATGTCATACACATAATAAAATGAATATAACAAACACATAAAATGAAAAGAATATGCTAGGGTATGTAGTAGGGTGTGCATTTAACATCTGAGATATTTAAATGGCGAGGGAGATATTTAAAGAAGTTTATTGATAAACTCGAAACAATCGAGAAATACAAACCTTAAGCATAAACAATTGATAAAAAACAGAAGACAATCACAAACAATATTAGGTTGTATAGCAATTGATTATACTTTCACAAATGCAAAATTATATTTGAACTTTATATATATACAACTGAAAATAAATTATGATTGAGTAAAATTTGTAATTGTGTAATCAATTAAAATTATAAGACTGTGGTTAATTTCTAAAATTGTATTTAATCAATTATAACTAGCTATTAATATTCTTTTGTGCGAAAATTAATGGTTCCTTTTAATAATATATGTTTGTTCCCACAAGAATGTGAGAAGGTTTATAGTGCAATAATTATTTTAAAAGTGTCATTTAAATATTATTTTATATGAAATGAATATGATATTTTTTTTTGTCTTGAAAGAGATGATAAATTCTACCATAAAGTCTCAGGTTTAAACTCATAACAAAACATAATTTAACAATATCGACATGAATCAAAATATTATAAATATCATAATCGTGATTGATCTCTTATAAATATTGAATTATCTGACTAATATATTTCATCACGGTTTTATGTGTGGAATACATTGATTTATATACACAATTTATTCATTATATAAAATATAAAATACTACTCTTATATAGATTAAATGATATCCAAGTTATATATTTTATTTCTTAAATAGTTTTAAACAAATTAACAACTCTATTACAGTGTATGAATTAAAGGTAGTAAAATATTATTTGAGATATTGCAAGATATCTGAAAATTAATTAATTAATAATTTATATATTTATTATTTTAATTTTTGCATGAGTATTAAATGAGATATTGTAAGTGTGAAGAGGTTGCGATGCAAGGACTAATTATGAAATATTTATTTAAGACTTAATTTTAATGTAATAAGTTTGAAATATTTATAGTATAGATAGATATAAATAATATCATACTATAATCATACTATTTCTTCTATCATTGTTTTCCGCCAAAATCATCCAAAGATAAATTATGAATTTTAAAATATATGTATGAAATTTGTTGTTAACCAAATCAATTTTTATTAAGCATAACTGAACACATACTCAAACGGACCGGACTGGAATCTGGATTTGGTGATGATCCCGGTTTAACCCCGAAATTCTATGGACCCAAAAAAAAACCCCTAAAATCACGTGACCAAATTTGAAAAACCAACGTTAGGCCACGTGCCACCCTGATTTGAACCTGAACCAAATCCAAAAGCCAAAAACACAAAAAAAGTAAAAATAAAATATATAAAAAAAAAACAATCGAAAAGCACTGAAACCAAAACCCAAAAAAACCCCAACTAGTTGTGTTTTCAGTTGAGTTCCTTCTTCTTCTTCTCTCTCTTTTTCTTCCAACACCAAAAACCATGGAATCGATTCTCATAGATTGCGTTCAGAAAAGTCTTAATCATTTCATGCACTCCAACGCCATCTTCATCTCTCAACGTCTCTGTGCTCACTTCCCCTCCGAGGTTTTTCTTCACTCTCACTTCACTATCCTAGTTTTTTTCCATCTCTTATATATTTTCTTTCCTCATTCACATAACCTAATTGAAAATGAAATTCAATTGCTTAACACTACGAGCTCAACGAACTTCGTTTTTTCTTTTTTCTTTTCTTTCGAATTTATCTTGCTTTTGTTTATTAGCATGCTCGTTTGTTACGTTACTGTGCGTCGAGATCGGTTGTTTCATGTTAGTTTATGATAAGTTTTTTTATTTAGTTAATTTGTGGAAGTTTCTAGATGAAGTGTTGGTAGCTTTGACGAGATTTGGATTTATTTTAGTGTTATTTTCATATTGTTGTTAAATTGAGGTTTGAGTTTTCCTTTAGGTTTATGTATGTGTGTTTTTAGGTTTACGTATGTTTGTATTGTTTGAAGCACAAACACGGATACCTGACACGACACATGAAACGGACGATAATTTGAAATAATGGAAGTAATTGGATGTAACCATGGGTGTTACTGTCGTACGCTGACACATGTCAGACACTGACGGGTCACGCCTTCAATATAAGAAGCTGTTTGTTTTAATTAGTTTTCAAAGTTTCTAGATGGAGTATTGGTAGGTTTGACGAGATTTGGATTTGGATTTATTTTAGCATTATTTTCATATTGTGGTTCAATTGGGATTTGAGTTAGGCTTTAGGTCTATGTATGTATGTACGTATATATCTATGTATTTAGGTTTATCTTATGTTTGTATGTAACATTATGGGGATGGAAATAGTGGATGATGATTTTCCCTCTCTTTTGATATTTGCTGCTTGTTGTAACTTGTTATAGTTGGTTCAAGAAATTTTGGCGTGACTTCAAATAGTTGTTTGGCAATACACGTAGCTGTTTTGTTGTAGATTTTTTATGTTAAGGATTGGAGAATTTTGTGTGCTACTCGTGTGAAAAATAATATTGTTGCTTGAGGTCATAATGTAACTGGACATTAATATGTTGAATTTGTTAACAAAACTGTAAATAAGACATATAAATTGGAATTGTAAAATATCCCAACCCAATCGAGTAGAATCCAGATTCCTTGTTGTCATATGTTACACATTCACTTCCATCAGCAAATTGGAATGGTTGCATTGAATTAAGATTAGAAAGCTCACACTTCAAGTTTTTGTTTTGAATCCGGTTTACTGCAGTTCGAATTTGAGTCATTCTGATTTGTTGACTGAAGTGAGTGCTTGACTATATGACTGTAGTGTAGAGAATCTGGGTGCGTAGCAAGTGTGAGCTTCACTCTCGAAATAGATTATAATTATAATAATAATAATTATTATTATACATGTTGATGTAGTCTTTGTAAATTAATGTCTCCTTTTTTGTTGTTCCTGAGGTACATGTATTTCAAAGTGCTCAATGAAGAATTTTGCGTCCTTGTAGTGTTGTTAATAATTAATTATAGTTTGTGGAATTTGTTTAAAAAAGTCTGTGTCATTTGCTTAAGGACATTTCTTTTGCCTACTCTAAGTTGGTGTTTGGAAATTATTTTTATTTTGTGCAGACAAATTTGCAATTATTAGCTGTCTGTTACTTGCAGAGTAATCAAGCTTATTCTGCATACCATATATTAAAGGGTACGTTTCTCCGAATATTTAGTTATTTTTTTCTTGATCATTTTTGGACTTACGCTCCTATTAATGTTATTAATGATGGATGGTGATGCATGGGGTAAGCTATGAAGTCCAGATACTTAATACGACATCTGTATGATACAACTCAAAACGGGGAACTCTTAAAAACTCAAGATATGCTATATTGCTATTGCCTACGTCCTATAAAAACTATTTTATATAAATGCGTAATATTTTTAGATAGACAAATATATCTCTTATATATAAATAATCATATCCATACATGATGATCACAATTTTAAAAAGGATAGCATTAATGTATAGATACATATCCATCCCTGGTCAATATCAAAATATATTCTTCACCCCATAAACATGTCAGAAAGCATAATTATTTCCAACTATTTGCTTTCTAATGTTAATTTAAATATTTTTTTTTATCTCTCCCATTCTCTTCATCCAAAGAAACATAGCTTTTAATTATGCTTCTTCGAGCTACAGCTCTGCTGCCAATTCAAGAAATTCACTCACATCTTCAAGTGGATAATGTACATCTCCCACAACCTTATTTGTCCTTTAGTAAATCCGTATAATCCGTTGTGTTTGAAAGACATAAGTCAAAGGTTGGAAGTTGGAACACACGAAATCAAATAATCTGTCCTTTTGGAATCCATTTTGGTTTTTTTCTCAAAGAATGGATACAAAAGTGTTAAGGCATGTTTTTGGAATTGCATACACACATAGAGGTCGTATCTCTAATATATCACTCAATAATTTACTTTTAAAAAATAAAAAATAGAGGATACTCTATGAATATGTGTTTTGGTGTATTGTGTACATGTTGTTATTGGACACCGTTATGACATTGATACTTCATGAATTTCAAAGTATTCAGGCTAAATAAGCGGAAAGTAAAAATTTAGCATAAGAATGTTGCAGGTGGCAACATGGCTTTAGCAGAAGCATGACAAGTGACAGCTAATAAAAATTCCGTACACATTCACACAAACAACACAATGCACATAAGTCTACTAAAAAACTTACATACTATATTACAATTAAATTTGAAAAAAGAAAGATAAAGTAAAGGGGACCACTGAAGTGAGAGGGCAAGAATAGGACGATGTTAATATTCTATTCACAAAACCTAGACTGAAGAAAGTCACATGATTTACCAAAGAGAGGAAGTTAAAGAAGAGATAGAGAGTCGAGTATGGATAGATATACAAAACAAAAACAGGAGAGAGGAATTTAGAGACTCTGAAAACAGGGAACTAAGTGATTTCTATTATTTTTCAATATCCATCCCTTTTCTGCTTCTTTAATTATCTTTTAATAATAAAATGATTTCTGTAGTGTTTGCTGTTGTCTTGTAGGTGTGCTTATTATTTCTCGTAATTTTTCTTCTTTATTTCTTTGAAGGTACAAAAATGCCTCAATCCCGGTATTTGTTTGCAATATCATGCTTTCAGATGGATCTTCTTAGTGAAGCTGCAGCAGCTTTATGTCCTGCTAATGAGCCAGGTGCAGAGGTATAAACTAATAGTAATAGCTCAACTTCGAGTGTACTTCAAATTAAATGATTATCACCCTATTATTAATTTAAATTTACAATGAAATATGTAGGTGATAATATTTTGTTTCCCAAACAATTCTGAATTTTTTTAACTTTCTTTTTATTTTTTAATGAAATATGTAGGTGACAATATTATGTTTAATTTACTAGTTCATTTTTCTATTAGTTATTCACTTATCACATAACTTCTGATATGCTGATAGAACACCATACGAAATTGGTGTTTGATTAATGTTTATGATGTTTAAACGCATGATTGTATACAAACTACAGCAAGGGTTTTGTAGTAGAGTTGCAAAGCTCGTACAGCAAATGAAGTATGTCCAAAACTACCAAATGCACACGATAATTGTCTCCTAACCCCATACTTACATCATATATTAGGAATACATAACTTTTATTTACTAACTTCTATTAATTGTCATACATTATTAGATACATAATTAGTAGATAATTGCCTTGCATAACACATGAGCTACATAACTGTTCTGCATTACTAAATACATAACTGTCCTACATAATAATTGCCACATGGCAGAGCTCTACGTCCTATGCCCCCTTCTGGAGTACATCTATACCTTCCAAGTAGGTGGATTTATTGGACTTTTGGGTCCCATCACATGCCCATGCGTTTACATTGTTTTTTGTAATAATTTGTTGGTGCATTTTGTCGGAGAAGGTGAATGACTTGATTTTGTTGATTTTCTTACTATGTAGGTTCCAAATGGGGCACCTGGTCATTATCTTTTAGGGCAGATTTACAGGTTTCAGTCTTCCTATGATCCTATCAATAATGAATCAGTCCTCCCACCTAAAATCCCTTTGAATTTACTTTGCTAATTTAGTGATATAATTTGGTTAAATCGCATCGTACATGCATACAAATACTTAACAATTACATTAAATTATACATAGTGGAAAGTGTTTCTGTTTGCAATTTTTTTGTTGATTTTATTCTTTGCTAAGGATGAAATACTAAACAAGTATATGTAGAAAAATTGCATAAGGCAAAATTTTGACACTTTCAGTAGATGATAAGGTGTGATTTCAACCCTTGAATTTGGTAATCAGATGTATATAATATATTTATGCTTCACAGCCTAAGCATAAAAACTACTTCAATTGATATAATTGCTTAATATTTTTGCATCGGATTCTCTAGCATAATATATTGTTGGTAATCTCTTTTAAAATCCCTTGCATATTCACCTACATACCTTCCTGATAAGTTTAATTGTCATTTGGTAGTTGATTCCCATTAAGTATTCCGTATTGTGCTTTATTTTTAATTTTTTTGGTTTCAGTATTGTATTTTCTATAATGCGAAGATTTGCTCCTTTGTGTTCTTGAGACTGTTTTTTCAAATGTCTTTAAATATTAATCTTTTCTTTAACTTGTACTTCATGCTATTTTCATATCGATGTTCACGCTTCTATTCTGCCTTTCCAGGTACACTGACAGAAGGAAAAGTGCCATACATCATTTTAAGCAGGCACTATCAATGGACCCTCTAATGTGGGCTGCTTATGAGGAGCTGTGCATATTAGGTATGTGAGATGAACTCACTTGATTCCCAAAGCTCATTGTGCATACCTGATGAACCTATTAGGGGAACTTTGTAGTTTAGATTTAGAGGGTTGCTTAGAGGTCCATATTTCCCTTTTGGACAAGGACACAGTTATTTTTAGCTTTGATCAGATGAGAAAGCTATTTAAAGGCTTTAATGCACAAATGGTTTAAACTGTGTTTCGGTGTATTAGCATAATGCACAAATGGTTTAAACTGTGTTTCGGTGACTAAGTATCAGCATGGGTTTATTTTGGTTTGCCCATAAGTGGCAGTAGAAGAAAAAAATAAATAGAATCACCAAAGTGCTTATGTTTCCACTAAATATTAAAATTCTTAAATACTAAGCAGAAGTTTGCTAGAAACCAGTTTGAAACTAGGGACATAAGGTTTGCTTGTTAGTTGGGGTGGGGGAGTCGAGGAGTGGAGTGTTAAGGAGGTTGAAAATTATATCCCCACCAGCAACATAATGTCCAACAAATCTAACCATTTAAAACATTTGTCTTTCAAAAAAAAAAAAAAGTTCCATTTTAAATAAAAAATAAATCTAGTTATCTAAATAATATTCTTCACTTTCATGTGTTCTGTTGTCATTAATTAGGTGTTTATTATTATTATTATTATTATTATTATTATTATTATTATTATTATTATTATTATTATTATCATCATTATTAATATTATTATATATGATTATTATTATTATTATTATGATTATTATGATTATTATTATTATTATTATTATTATTATTATCATTATTATAGCTGTACCGTTTCCTATTTAGGTGCTGCCGAAGAAGCTACTGCAGTTTTTGGGGAAGCAGCTTCTTTTTGCATACAAAAGCAATATATTAATTGCTCAACTCCTCCAAATTTGTCAGCTGAAGATTGTAATGTAGCTGCGGCCAGACACAATGTCTCTGACGACGTGAGTCCAAGGCAACTAAGACACATGCAAGGCCTTAAGGACATTGCTGCAAACTCTCATGGATCTTCTATAATAGGAGGAACTTCTGGTCAACTTAGCAGTAGTGGTTCATCTAACATGTCATTTTATAACACTCCATCTCCAATGGCCACCCAGGTAACTTTCTGTAGTTTTGTTTGGTATTTGGTCCTATTGATGTATATAAATTTTTTTTGGAAAGCTAAACTATGCTAACTTATAGTTTCCACAAATTTGAATATGATCAGTAGGACTCAGAAATAAATGTAAAGGTGTCTTATTTTTCCTTATATGAAAATGCTGGCTCCTTGGTCAACTAGATGTGTATTTGATGTTCATTTTTCTTTCCAAACAGATGACATATTTTGCTGTCAACTTTTGCAGTTGTCATGTGTTGCTCCGCCCCCTTTGTATAGGAATGTAATGCCAAATGGCCCAAATCTGAGCACACTTAATGCTGAGAATTCTCCTAAGTCAACAGTTAACTCTATTATTCAAGCCCCGCGAAGAAAGTTTGTGGGTGAAGGAAAGTTGCGAAAGGTTTGTTCAAATGTTCTGCCTCTATTTACATTACTAAAATGAACACATTATATGTGACATTTTTTCTGTATATGGACATTGGTTTGATTAAGTGCCTTAATCTAAAGTACACCGTGCTATTATTGGATACAATTTTCTTTTGGCAGCAGTGTGATAGAACTGGTTGGAAAAACAATTTATACACTGAATATACTTTTTTTATTAGAGATATAGCTCGTGGAAAATACTTATAACAGATAATATAGTACATAATATATATAGATTATAGAGAGAAGGATGAAGAAAAATAAGAGTTCCCTAGGAATTCGAGAGCCTAGTCTCTCCCAACCAACCAATTCCAAAGATAATTGAATGCTCCACCTATTTCCTTCCAATCTTTATTTATCAGTTACTCCTATTCAAACTTCCTACAGTAGTTACATAGTAGTTACTAAAAACACAACAGTTGCTAATAATTAATAAAACTGCTTGCTGATATTACTTATCTTCTGCCCCAAACCTAACTGTATTTTTAGGCTTCTATCCAAAATAAGTCCTCGTGGTTGGTGGCCTATTACTAAGATAACGATGCATTGTATATTTTTCAAGATGTTGTAAACGTTAAAACTGGCAATCTTAAATCAAGCACTGAAAAGGGAGAGCCTTTTATTATAGGAATGTCACACTTTTGGACTACATTATTGAACATCAATTTTGTTTCCATCTAGTCACATCTGTATTTTCCATGTTGTATTGTTAATCAATTGACCACTTATTCTATTGAGTATTTTAAAAGGTTTTTGGCTTGATTGAGATGCTATGTACTTTTGGTTGAAGGCTTGATGATTACAGAGTACAGACTGCATGATGATATATTCTCTCATTTTTATTTTTATTTTCACCAAAATAAGTTTACCAAAAATATATTATTCATTCCAGATTTCAGGCAGATTATTTTCTGATTCGGGTCCTCGACGTAGTTCAAGACTCTCTAGTGAAGCAAGTGTAAGTGCAAATGCCAATGCAACAGTTGTATCTGGAAACGGAACTAATAGCTCTTTTAAGGGAGGGTCAAAGCTTACCCCTATGACATTTCGTAGCATGACAATTCGAAAGGGACAGTCATGGGCCAATGAAAACATTGATGGAGGTGATATTACTTATATATCTCACAACTTACATATCAATTTTATTCTTGTAAATGCCTTCTTAAATAGTGTTGATGTAATGTTAAATAAACCATTCATTCACTTGAGTGAGTTGCTTCCCATCTGATGATTTTAGACTTCGTTTATCAGTTGTCTTCTATGCTATTGTCTTTCTAAAATTATTATCAGAAAGAAAATTCAAATCATTGATGGTTGTGCTGATGCTTTTGATATCTGTTGATATGATTTGGTGATGCCAGATAGAACTATGAATCTACGGCCAGGTGCCAACCTAATATGTTGAACTCTAATGAGCTGAAGTGTTTTTGTATACTTTAGCGTTAATGGTTTACGGGTATTATATCTTAAGGTAATTATTGTCTCAAATTTCCTTTATTTCAAATAATGATTCTCATTTCTTTATTTTAGGGATTCATAATGATGTTCTGGATGTTAGTCGTTTGAATATTACATCAACGACTTCTTGTTCATCTGCTGCCATTGAAGCTAAATCTTATGAACAAGATGCAGCAACTCTTCAACTTGGTGGGCAAGTAACAAGTGAGTCTAAAGTCATCACTGGTGCATCAGAAATACTTTCCCTTCTAAGAGTTCTCGGGGAAGGCTATAGGCTTGCATGCTTATATAGGTGCCAGGTATGAATTAGATATTTGTTAATAGAACCCAAATATCATTTATATTGCCTATTGTTGAGAGTCCCACATTGGGTTCATGAGATATGGTCCGAAAAATGTTTATAGTGAAAGGCATCCCTTAGGGTTGAGATGAGTTAGACCCAACCCAAATTCCAATAATTTTTTATTAAATTAGGAATATGAAAAAGGAAGTATAAAATCAGGATAATGTGTTGTCCTCAATTGCATGTTTCTTAATATCTGTTTATGGTGGTGTAGGATGCACTGGATACCTATCTGAAACTTCCACAGAAGCACTACAATACTGGATGGGTTCTTTCTCAGGTAATTTTAGTGGTTCAGTTCTCATTAGCAGGTCTTTCAGTGTGTTGGAATATATAGAAAACATCTTAATTGTATCTTAGTATTTCTATGGTAAATTAGATTATCTATTATAATTGGTTTGCTGTACATTTTCTTTGATAATATATCATGATTTATTCCTTATTTATTTGGATAAGGAGTCTAATATATTGATATAAATAAGGATTTGTGCCACGTCTTTAGAAGTAATATGACATATCATTCACATTGGTATCAATATAGTTTTTACTATTTTGAGTAATTTTTTCCTCCCTCTATACCTAAAGGACTAAAACCTGTAGCTCTTAACACATTGGAATTCTTGGTCATATGCATTGATTCAGAGACACCACTTGAGGCTAAATATGTTATATTCTCATAATATTATAGTGCTTCAGGCTTAATGTTATATTCTCATATTTTGTTGGTTGCACCTAGAAAGCAGCAAATGTATAAATAGTGTTTATCTAAGAAGGTTTTCTCCTCATCCTCTTTTAGCTTGCCCAGTCGAGGAAGTTGTAATAGTGCAACCTCTGCCATTGGTTCTCTTGATTGTATCGACTAAATGTTATGCTTAGTGCTATTTGGTTTCTGTAAATTTTCCTGTGTTTAAGCCGTATGTTGATATGATCAAGACATCTGGCTTTCCTCTTCTTTTTTGTGTCCTTCTAGTTGTGCTTCTGTGGTCATCACAATTATTTTTGAAGTAATTTGCATCTTTGTTCAATCAGTTTCTTTATTCTCAATATTCTGTGTGGGATTTGAGATTTTTAATATTTTTACAATTATAAGTATTATATGATGTTTGTAATTTTTTTATAATAAAAGCCTCTGGAAGGAAATAAATTTCAGCCTTAATTTGTTATCTTCATTTAATTAATGAAATTATCTCAAATATTTATATTTGTAAATCTTTTGTAGTTTTCAATGAGTGTCGGGGTCATTCTCTTAATTTCCATATTCTTGAATTTATAGTTTATAAAATGACTTTCATGGCTAACCTTGGCAACTTTGGTATGATGATTTTTTAACTGCAGCTGGTTCTTTGTGTATGTGTATATTTTTGTGTGCGTGTGTGTATGTCTGTATAGTTAATTTGATTCATATTGCCTACTCGGTGAGAAAAGATTTGGTTGTTGTAAAACCTGGTTTATTTTATATCCCACTGGATTCTTTTGATGTTTCTTGTATTGGAGATTCTTTGATCTGCATTATGCTCTAATTACTTGTCATCTTACTTTGGATATGTTTTGATGCAGGTTGGGAAGGCACACTATGAGTTAGTTGATAATTTAGAAGCTGATCGGGTCTTTAGTCTTGCTCGTCAAATTACACCTTATAGTTTGGAAGGAATGGATATATACTCAACAGTCCTTTATGTGAGTTGACATACATTTTATTCGTAATAACCAAACCTATATCTCTTTATTGCTTCTTGAACTCGCATTTTTGTTGCATCAACTAGAAAAGTCTCTTGTTTGATTTGAAGAATATTGCCTTAATCAACAACATTTGGATGTCCTTGCTTAAGCCAGTTTTCCTAACATTGCTCCTTTTGATGCTGCTAGCTATTTATCTAAAAGGTTCCTTGTTTGATGATTGTCATGTAAAAGGCTCCTTGTTTGATAATGATATATGGCTATAACTTTTTTACCACTACATCCTTGTATTTCTTTAGCTTCCTGCTCCGACTTTAAATTTAGAATTCTACATGTATACCTGCATGTTTACTGGTTAATCGAACTACTTATCTATGGTTCAGCATTTAAGGGAAGATATGAAGCTAAGCTACCTAGCACAGGAACTGATTTCAACCGATCGGTTAGCTCCTCAATCTTGGTAGGTACACATGGAACTTTCTTTTTACTATTTGGTTAACTACCTTGTATTTTTTTTCTGACTGAAATTGCTTCCCTTGACTGTATCTTCTTGTGTGTGTGTGGGTGCCAGCATGCATATGCACGAAGCCAAGATGTCTTGTTTTCGCCAAAAAAACACACACATTTGCTTTCAATTGTGATACCACTTTGCAGAAATATATGATATATTGGTGTCTACTATTTATGAAGTAGAGGATCTTCCATAAAACATCCGTGTGGAGCCTAAGAGATATATAATATATTTTGGCTCACTTGATATATCTGCATGTGAAGCCTTTCCATTAAATATGCTGATCATAATATTATTTTGCTAAATTCTAGCACAACAGAATGTGCTTTTGTCAAATTAGAAATTTAGAGTTGAAAGCTTTTACCTTTTTCTTCTATTCCAGTCTGTGTACTTTGCTGTTCTTTTCAAACTCTTCATTCATCCTGGTTGATTATTTCTGTTAAATGCTGTCCGCAGGATTGCCATGGGAAACTGCTACAGCCTGCAGAAAGATCATGAAACTGCACTGAAAAATTTTCAACGAGCTGTTCAACTGAATCCAAGATTTGCATATGCACACACCCTTTGTGGACATGAGTAAGAACACTGTCCTGTTCTTTATGACACACATGCCTATACGGTCTTGTAAATGTAATTCATTGCCACTTGTAGGTATGTTGCACAAGAAGATTTTGAAAATGGGATTAAGAGTTATCAGAGTGCACTCATGGTTGACGCAAGGCATTATAACGCATGGTATGGACTTGGAATGTTATATTTTCGCCAAGAGAAATTTGAGTTCGCTGAACATCATTTCCGTATGGCTTTCCGAATCAACCCACAATCTTCTGTGATATTGTCGTACCTTGGAACTGCTTTGCATTTTTTGAAGGTTAATCTCTTGCTGCACATGATGTAGTAGTACAAACTAGAACCACATTTGTCTTATGCTTTTGTTTACAAGATTATGATGAAATTATGCTTTTTTATGATTTCTCAGAGAAGTGAGGAAGCGTTAGCCGTGATGGAGAAAGCTATGTTAGCAGATAAGAAAAATCTACTCCCCATGTATCATAAGGCCAATATACTAATGAGCCTGGAAAGATTTGACGAGGCTTTGGAAGTCCTAGATGAGCTTAAAGAGTATGCTCCCTGCGAAAGTAGTGTCTTTGCTTTGATGGGAAATATTTATAGAAGGCGTAACATGCATGAGAGAGCTATGTTTCATTATGGTATTGCTTTGGATTTAAAACCATCTGCAACGGATGCTGCCACCATTAAGGTGATTGACTTACAATAGCAATCCTTTTGAGCTGATTCTGAGCACATTAATAGTTGAGTTTTGATAATTTGACACAAAAATATCATTTAACTATTTATTAAATGCTATTAACCACGATTTCTAGGTGTTCAATTATGTGTAGATTTAAGTACCTAGAAATTGTGGTTAATCATACTCAGTGGATTGGTTAATGAGTATCGCCCCCTGTTAGTCCATTAATAATCTATTGATCGTAGTTAACCATGTATTTGAACTGCATTATCGAACTATTTTTTATTTTTCATGTCGTTTGTGTCAAAATATCATTTCCCAGTTCTCTAATAATTTTTCTGCTTTGGAATTGCTTTGATGAATGTTCAATTACTTGGTAATATTATACTGTTGATTGACTACTCTAGAACCCTTGGAACTTCTGATTATTGCCATTTTATTTATTTTCCAATGTGATCTGAAAGCTTCTTATTCTGTTCTAACAGGCTGCCATTGAGAAATTGCATGTCCCTGATGAATTGGATGACAACTTGTAGCTCTACATTTGCATATAGAGTATTTACTTTCGGCTAATTGTGTATAAAAAGCATCACAAATGCTGGAGGAATATCCATTCATGCAGCCATCACTCCCATCTAATTTCAGAATAACTAGATCTGACTTCAGTTTTGTAGGACATTCACATAGGATTTGAGCATATTACGTAACAGGGTTACCGAAAAGCTCCAATATTTGTACAAAGTTGTTGTATTTAAGAGAAATCCGTGTATCATTGGTTAAAATTATTGTGTCAAATGCATCGTTCCCTGTTATCTATTTATTGAATGATACTCTTAACTGTACCATTTGTTCAGTCATCTTCTTTCTAAGCTGGTTGTGCACATGTCTAAAGCATAATTGCATTTGGTGTGAAACTCATCATATTACTAGGACTTCTATTTAATATAAGCAGCAGTTTCTTTACAACATACTCTTCACCATGGTTTAATTTAAGGCAAATGCTAGCAAATACGTTTTTAGGACAATTGTTAAGAAATCAATATAAAAATGCATTAGAAGTGGTGGTGTATTTAATTCTTTGAAATATTCAAATTTGTTATTTTCTTGTTAGAAAGACTTGAATGATATTTCTATTTTCCGCTCGACAACACCGTTGTGTTGGAGGTTATAAGATATCACAAGTGGTTGACGATAATTTTTTCCAACTGAAATTCAAACTAATCAAATTACATGTGAAAATATGTTAGGTTAAAATAAGGATTCATAATGTTTTAAGTCTAATTTGTTTAAAAATGTTTTGTTTGGATTTTAATCAATTATTTGTCATAGACCCATTTGTTAAAGTCTGATCTAATCATTTTTCAAATTTAGTGTATTTTATTTACCAAAAGTTCTACACCAGTTTAGTGGCAAGTGGTGTAGATGAATAAATTAATATGTCAAAAAACTTAGGCTATATTTTTATTTTGATATTTAATATGAATTTTTTAAAAATTTAACATTATGTGATATTTTATTTTAATTTATTATATAATAGTATATTTAAATATGTCAAATATGTCAAATATGTACGTTACTATATATAAATTCTAGAAAATATTAAAAAATTTATAATTTAACACAACTTATAATAATAATAATAATAATAATAATAATAATAATAATAATAATAATAATAATAATAATAATAATAATAATAATTTGTTTATATTTGATTAAATAAACTCGCTTAATAAATTTAAAAAAACTTTTTCAATAATTTTAATATAATTTTTTTAACAAAATAAGTATTTAAAAAACTTGGTCTGAACTGTATAAAAAAACTTGATCCGACGTAATTTAGTGTCACCTTGCCAAAAAGTATTTTGTGAATTTCCGTTGATTAATTAAATAGTATCGTGTAATAATTAGGAAGTTGGAGGGCGTAGCCAGCAGAAATGTTGGTATAGTGGCTCAAAAAATTTAACCCGAACAAAAGAAGTGTTCATATATAAATACAAGAGTTATTAAACCTTTTTGTCTTTCTTTTCACTCAAAAATTCAAAATTTTAAACTTCCCGCAATAGCTTGCTCAGCAAACTGAACTCAAGTGCTATGGAAACTGAACTTCTTCAATCTCACGGTCTCTCTCTCTCTCTCTCTCTCTCTCTCTCTCTCTCTCTCTCTCTCTCTCTGTTAGGGTTCCGATTTTTAGCTCACAAACAAAATCATTACAACTCATTTTCCACCTATCACTTTACGAACCGAATCGAATTGAATCCTTTCATCGTGCTAGGGTTTCACTTCAATTTTGGTTCAGTTTCTGTGCAAAATAATCGAATCCGATAATTTTCTTTTGTTAATTTTATTTTTTCTTGCTCCACGTGCAGCTTGTAAAGTTCAAGGTATGGATCGAGTGGTTGCAACGGTGAGTGGTTACCATGAACCGGAGCGGTTAATTACGTTGGGACGATGTCGAAATCAATAACGCATTTGGTTAGTTTCTTTGGTTGATAACAATTTTACTATTTGATTATTGGTTTCTTTGTGAACCAAGGAAGATAACTCTCTTTGAATCTAGTTAGTGAGAATGCTTTTATAATGTATACTATGAACCATATATACTGACACAGACATCGAACACGATATTTGCACTCAAACGTCAACACCTTTTAATAATTTGAGAAAATGAATGAAAATGAATAAATTGAATGTAATCAATGTGTCAGTGTTAAACACTAGACACTGACACATCTTGGACAGCGAGATGCTTGATCAGAAGTTGGTGCTATAGAGAAACTCTAACTTACTAAGAATGTTGCTATTTTGTTAGTGATGAATTGCATGAATGAGTAGAAATATAGAAAAATTGAAGGAAAAAAAAAGAAACCAAAAAATAAATCTGGAAGAGAGGGAAAAAGTGAATCATTATGGTAGAACTGGTTAGAAAACTATTTAAGGTTGAGTGAAGTGTTGTAGAGTGCAGCTATTGGGACGTCTGCCATTAGGGATAGAACTGGTATGTTTGTTGTCAAATAGTGGCGCAATAGTGCTATAACATAGTGGAATTTGAAAAAACCGTTGTTGATCTACAATACACAATTTAGTACAAAGTGTTGTCAAATAGTGGCGCTATAACATTGCAGCTTATTAGATTTTGAACAAATTGCTATTTTTTGCGAACCGCAATTGATAATATATTATGGTGTATCTAAGTTCCACATCGAGTAGTATGAGATGCTGCCTTGATAGCTATGATTGAGTATTTAAGTAACTTGGTGTTTCTCCGGTGATAGCGCTAGCTGTTAACATTGGGTTCTCCAAATATTTTGATACTTATCAGATTATTAATTATTTTAGTTACTCATCCACACAAAGGTGACAAATGATTTTTTTTTGTTTCAATGAGCATTATCTATTTAACAAATTATAGATTTGACATGGATTTACATTTGATGACATTTGTTTAGTCACATTCTGTGTCCTTATTCTGTTTATGGTTCAATATTTTGTGTTTGAATGTTTCAGGTGTGTTGGAAGTTTGAAGGAAAGAAATATGATATTGCCCGAAAGCTTAGAATACATATAGTCAACCACCGTTGGATTGAAGACTGTATAAAGGAAGGAAGGCGTGTCCCAGAAGATTCTTATATCTTGCAAAGGTGGATTTGTTTTCTCTTTGCTTTTATTTTTTTTGCCCATTTTTTGCAGAATTATACCAAAACGCATTGGATTTTTTAAAACATGTTTTGATAGAAAAAGAAAGCACCCCGGGGATCTTGTTTTGTGAATCAAAATGACTGTTGAAATGCATAAACTGATCAATTTGGTTTATCAAGCTTTGCTTTGAATCGTGTCTAGTTTAAACTGAAATTTACTGCTACAGGTAAAAAACCATTTGTTGGCCTGAGCCTAGTAGCTTAAACTTTGAGAAAAACTGCTTGTTGAGTGGTATTAGTGCTAAAAGCCAGCATATTTTCCGGAAGTTGGACTTCATTGGTTTTTGTTGTCCTTTGTTCTGGATATTTTGTTATGTGATGGGCTTCTTTGCTTGGAGTCTGTGTTTTCTGTAGTTTGTTTTGTAGTTTGAGGTTAGGCGTCATTGATAAATAAGACAATTAATTTTTTTGGAGTTCATTAATGTTACGGGTGCTTCCCTTTCCTATAATCTTCATGTAGTAAAATTTGGAGAACCTGTTCTGAAGTTCATATATTAATGTCATTCGTATTTTCAGTGGATATGAAGTAGGGCCATTGTTAATAGAAGTTCCATTCACTGTCCAAGCAAGTAGCTTGTCCAAGAATAAAGTGGTCAGTGGCAGGTTCTGTGATATTGGGCCTGAAAGGCAAAATACTGACTTCAGTGCTGGGGTTTGTGAAATTTCTGTTTTGGAAGATTCTTGTTTATTGAAAAAGGTAACAATAGGCTCATGCTCTTCTCTCTCTCTCTCTCCTCCTCTTGCTGATGCTCTTCTCTCTCTCTCTCTCTCTCTCCTCCTCTTGTACATTTTTCGTATTTTTAAGCATGTTCTGAATTCTGATTCATAAGTATGTTGCTTCCTTTTATGAATGAGGCACAACTTTCATGAAGTGATATGTGGTGTAATTAACACTCGTGTTAACAGTTGATGCCTAACCATTATTGCAACTTGTTAATTATGTTTATGCACCAATGCACCATAGTTGCTCCATTTAAATTTAATGTATTTCTGATGGTGTCAGGTCAGGTTTCTAACCATTTGTTGGTAATGCTAAATACAAGTATTTTCATTAATAATAATAACCACTAATGGTTCATAGATAGAGGGATAAGATTGTTTTCTTCTATTGATTTGATTCGTAGTCAAAATTGCATAACTTGTGATTCTTCTGATGTTTTGGCATCAAATGTTTATTTTAAAATTTTCAGCCAACATCACTCTTCTGTCAACAAACTTCAACAGATATGTCTGTTTACTGTATGCATGATTGCTTTCCTCCCAAATACTTTTCCATGTGAGGGTTTCCCCCCTTTGAAGTGCTTTCACTAAAGAAAAATATGTCATATGCTTGTCATTAGTATGGACATAGAGATTTCTTTTAAGAAGGAAGATGCTACATACCTAACTAACTATATAAACTAACTATTTTGACTGTCTCATTCCTTTTTGCTATTTTGGTGCTTTATCGTACTTGTTTTCCGTATTCTGAAAATAGGACTGGGGTTTCATGTATTTCATGTGTCTTTTTGGCACTATAGAAAAAATATTATGAACATTATTTTAGACCCATCCATGGAAGGGCATACTATCCCGTTGGTGTACTATCATATATGCTGGCCTGGACCAAATAAATGAATTATGTTTATGTTGTCTTGGATTGTCTGTTAATCTTTATCTCTACTTTCCTTTTTTTAAGCATGAGGAGTCAAGTTCATATTCATCTAGACTGTCAAGGAAAGGTAAACGAAATAGTGGCAATGAAGTTAAAGAGGAGTCAAGTTCATATTCACCTAGACTGTCAAGGAAAGGTAAAAGAAATACTGGCAATGAAGTTAATGAGGAGTCAAGTTCATATTCATCTAGACTGTCAAGGAAAGGTAAAAGAAATAGTGGCAATGAAATTAGTACTGCGGCTAGACGTTCCCGTAAAGAAAGAAGGGTTGTGAAATATGATGATGAAGGGGTTTTGGACCCTATAATTTTGGATTTAAGCACAGATGATGAGCTCTCCAGAATGGATAGGCTACATACTGAAGCTGCAGCTACCTCTACCCTTCCTGGCCGGGTCAATGTTGACAACATTCAAGAAAACAGTGAAGGACTTGATGCTGGATTATGCCGTCAAAGTAGAACTATCGATAGAAGTTCAGATGGCATTGAGCAGACCAGAAGTTCAACTTTGTCTATAGAAGATCCCTTTCCTGTGACACAAACATCAGTAGATTTATGTTCCAGTGCTGCTGAAAAGTTCAACGATGGTGATCCAGTAGATAACTCTGATGACTTACCTACTTCAAATGAGTTGTCATGTGTTATATGTTTCACAGATTTCAGCTCAACAAGGGGGATTTTAGCGTGTGGACATCGATTTTGTTTTAAGTGCATCCAGGATTGGGTCGATCGCAGAGTATGTCTTTTCCAATATCTATCTATCTATTATATAAAAATGCTTATTATTATTTTTTTACAAGATAAAAGCCTGTTATTTGATTATTGATTACTAATATTCTCTTTTGCTGGCCATTTTCTTTTGAATAGATTTGAAATTTGTGCTATATGTTTTATTATAGCAAGAAAGTTAGTGATGAATCACTGGTGTGGCCGTTAGTTGGGGTAGCAACTGATTATAGTGAAATGGAAATGGATAGGAATATAATTCTGTATCATTTTTTGTTGGAACCTTAGAGGTTGGGCAAATAGGGGATCATCTCTTCTCTGAGGAGCAATAGCTTTGGGATCATAGGGGGTTTCTTCTCTTAAGTTCTGGCCCTCTTGGTTTCTGAAACAATAATAATACAGTAATAGCATCATTTGTTATACATCCTCTTGCTTCTGTTTAAAGAGAATCAGGGTGAATATATGAGCAGCAATATGTTATGCTAAGATTTTTTTTGACAATTTTGTTGTACTTGTATTAATGACTGAAAGTAGTTAATTGATCCAATGATTATAAGGTAAAGATATGCTTCTTATTCCTATACATCTTCAACTGTGAAAAGATGTTTTAACATTTTAGCTTTATTTTATGTTTATTGCCCCACCTAGTGCTAAAAGGATTTTGTTCTTGCTGTAGTATTTTTGTTTATTTCAATTTTCCCTTGCAATAGCTTGTGTGATTTTCATATGGAATTTTGCATCAAATATGTTGAATATGTCATTTTCATTGTTTCTTTCATTCTCATAAATGCTTTTCAATATATATAGATTGCAATGGGGAAAATTTCAAACTGTCCTTTGTGCAAGGCAAGTATTACAATGATCAAGAAAGTTGAGCATGCAGCCACCACTGATCAAAAAGTATACTCCCAGTCAATTCCATGTGACTACACAAGCTCAGATATTTTTATCCCCATGGAACAAGAATTTCCACACAATAACTTAGAGGTATACTTATCCATATTAAACTATATTCTCATAACAAGAATTTCCATACTAGTACGTGCACAGGCTTTTGCTTTGGGAATGACCATTTTTTGCGATAAGTCCCTCAAATGCCTTGCACTTCTTTCCATATAGAAGGAAAGCATCTAGAGTATCTGCTACTTTCCAATGCGATGTCTTAACATTTTCTAACTGGCCCCAAAATTTGCTCGTTTTATGACACCAAAACATATTTAATACATGTACCCGGTAACATGTTAGAATAATTCATTATTGTTCTCATTTTGACTGGAAGTTTATGCATATATATGATGTGAGTCACTTTGTGACTTGTCTTTTGCTTATACAGGCAGGTGCTTGTGTAATTTGCCGTGGGCGAGAACCTGAGGATCTACTTGAGAATTGTGATGTTTGTCGAACTCGAAGAATTCATTCCTATTGCATGGACCCTCCTTTACGTCCTTGGACATGCAGTTCCTGCAAGGAACTTCGAATGCTTTATCGTAACCACTCATATTAGTAAAGCAAGTTTGTATCGATTATTGCAACTCATGGAACACCCAAGCGTCTGTAGTTAAATGCTGTTATAAGAACATAGCATGTATGAAATGAATTGTGATTGTGGGGATAAATTTAGGTGAATGTTCATCCGCGTCTATTATTTGTTGAAAAGATGTAAAAAAAAAAAAAAAACACTATCAAAACATGCTATCGGCAGTGTATGTAACTAAATTTTTCACTTCCGAAACTTCCTTCCGGTAAATCCCCGTGTTTTGTGTGTGAAGGGGGATGAACATGCGTCCCCATGTATTTAATTTAGTTTATAAAACAAAAAATTAAAACTGAAACATAAAAATTGCAGAAATATAAACACAAGAAATCTTAGTTTGTCAACTGAGCTACTACTCGTTCAAATATCTTCTTTTACTTAAATTATTACAAAATACCATGGTGATGAAACCAAGTTGGTAAATGGTCCATTAATTCTTGTGTTTCTATCCATCTCTTGAGATTGCAGTTCTAGTTTCACTTAATACAGGGATGACTCATGTAAGAAAATTTGGTATGAGAATTATGTACAAAGTTAATCTGATGCTCTTTTATTCCTAATTTTGCTGGGTAAGGAATTGATTTTTACTCTTGCCATGCTCTTCTATGGTAAGTAATATCTTTAACAAGAATAAATTATGTTTTTTTTTATATAATCGAGAATAAATTATGTTAATTAGATATGAAGCAATACAAAAGATTATATTAAGTTATTAACTAATAAGTATTATTATGATATTTTATAATAATTGCTACTTAGTTCTTCAAAATAAAAAATATGAATCAATTTAATTTTGTTTTAAGGGAATTTTTTTCGTTGTAAATATCCATCAAAATCCAATGTATAAATATTGACTAAATAATATTTTGTTGCATCGAAATTAACATAGAATCTTTAAAATTGCGATCCAAAATTTGAAAAAAAAGAAGTTGAAATTGTTATTTTTCATTAGTTATAAGTTACAAATTTGAGAAGGGATGCAAAAAATATTTCATATTTTTATTTTTCACGTGTGTTTATTTTTTGTTTTTATTTTATTTTAATGTGTTTATTTTGTTTTAATTGAAGAGAATTGAAGATAATTATTGTTGTGAAAAGAAGATTAAATGCTAGTTAATCAAAATGTATTTAAAGAAATGATAAAAACAATTTTTTTTTTCTTTTCAATTTGGTCATATAAATTACATTTATTTTATACGATTAACCTTTAAATTATATTAAATTACATTGACGGTCTTGAAATATTAAGATCTAATTAAAATATTACAATAAATTGATTGTCCAAACTATTTATCATAAGTTAAATACATTGATTACATAAATAAATTTTTATTATTTTGTTTTTAAAACTATTTTTTAATATTTTTTAAATAACTAGTATGAAAAATATATTACTATAATTTTAAATAGAGTTTATGAAATGATAAAATACTTTAAATTGCATTAAGTTGAAAAAACAAAAACTACTAACCATGAATGTAACCTAATAAACCAAATCGGAATAAAATAAAATAAAAATCTAATAAAAAAATTGCGTGTATTTTCCAACAACAAAAGCAGAAAGCAGAAAGAAGAAAGAAAAGAGAGAGAGAGAAGAGAGAGAGGTGAAGAGAGAAAGAAAAAGAAGAAATGGCAGGGCTATTAGCATGGGCAGCAGACGTAGTAGGAGGAGGAAGATCAGAGTTAGAATTAGAAGAATCAATCCCAATCTTATTTTCCGAAGAACAAAACAATTACGTTCGCCAACTCGATCTCAAATCAATTTCTCTCCAACGTTCCATCAATGATCTACGTCTCAGATTGCCTCCTCCTCATATCTCTCAACGTCTCCCTCATCTTCACGCTCATTCCCTCGCTTCCAATAACGCTCTCACTCTTCAATTAAACTCTCACTCCTCCACTCGCCACCAGGTATCTCTCTCTCTCTTTAATTACGCTTTTGCCCTCTCTTTCCAATTTCAATTCCTTTCCTCTGCGTCTTTGCAGGCCCAGCTTAGAGAGGAGACACTTAAGGAAGAAAATGCTGCTTTTCAAAATGCTATATCCAGCTGCGACAATAAAATCAAGGAAAAATCGCACGAGGCTCAATTACTAAGGACCAAGTTAGAGGTCACACTCACTATTATAATATTCATCTTCTGTTTCGTGGTTTTGTTTACTATCTTGCACAAAATATTAACTACAAATTTTATAATTGAAAAATTCATAAAGGTGGTTTATCAAATATTCAACATAACATCAATATAAAATAAAAATATAATCTATATTTACAAATTAACTAAAACAATATGATCTGTTAAAAGAGTTTTATCGTACAGTTAACTAAAACAATTCACAATTAACGTATATTATTACACTATATCATATATCAACTGTTAAAATTAGTTAGTTTATCATTCGAATTAGGTAATTTATCTGTATACATAGCTCGTTGTATTAATTTTATTATATTTTATCAATATAAATTTTAATAAATGTTTACCTCGTGTCTCGTTTACCTCTTCAATCACGTAATTGCTAATATGATATCAACAACTTGATTGTGATTTAAGAACTATTGAATAATCTTTGTTACGTCATGGTAAGAAGATTATTTGCTAACAAAAACCATTAACATTTGTTTTTTACTCTATTTATAGAAAAAATTACTTAAGTAGAAAGAGGAAAAGAGTAAGAACCTGAAAAATGTATGAGGATAAAGACCAAAAAGCGACGCTGGATTGGCAGCAAGGAATAGTTGACTTTTATGAAAAAATCGAATTTCGAATTTTAATAAGTTATTTATTGTTATCATTCAAATCAATTCGAACAAAGTAACGGAATTCGAGTTGAAAAGTTAAATAGTATTCTTTAACTATATATATATATATATATATATATATATATATATATATATATATATATAGAGATATTTATTGTTGGATATTCCTAATTTGGTAAAATAAAAAATATGCGAAAGATTCTAAAAAAAAGTAAGTGGAACTAACCCATTAAATCATAACTCAAGAGGAGAGGGGAAGAACAATTTGAGCTGAGAAATGAGAGAAGAGAGGGAGAGCAATAAATGAGAGAAGAAAGAGAGAGAGGCGGAGAGGGGAGAGACAATGTTAGTTTCTCAAAACATAAAGGTTTGAAGATATTTTAGTAACTTATTATTATTATTTTAATAATCTATCATTATTATTTATAAAAAAAATATAGGGGATGCCGTGGCATGTGCCCGCTGCTAAGAAGATCCGCCACTGTTCGTTATGTATTTTGGGTATTGAATTTCATTGCTTTGTGTTTTAATCATTATTGGGTTCGTCTGTTTTGGGTTACAGGAGATGGATGAAACTGAAAAGAAGCTAAGGGCCGAGTTGGAAAATATGCGGCTGCGTGCTTCTGTTAATGCCGAACAATCTTGGATATCTGAGAGTTGGGAGGAGGAAAGCAAGACAAATAATAGTAAAGCTGGTTTTGATGCAGATGCGGATGCAGAAGTTTCAAACTCGGCTATGCTTGACAAATTGGAAGAGAAGAAGAAAGAACTGGTTTGTTGTTTACTCAATTGCTATCTTTGGGAGTTTAATTGAGTGTTTATTGTTAAGTTATTCTGAAAAGTTTATTGAAATTAACTGAAAACAACTTATAAATATATCATAAGTCATTTTCATAACGAAACCTTACTAAATAAGTAATTATATTATGAGATCAGATCAAATCAAATGCCCCCTGAACACTCAAATGGTGTCGATGTCAGTCCTATTAGTGGCTGAATGGTAGAAATTAAACTGTTCTTGAATGTGCATTATTTCTATCAAATTAGTCCCTAGGAAGTTTGGAGACTAAATGGATAGTTGGATACATTCAAGGACTTATTTGGCCGATTAGATTTTTTTTTCTTTTGGATTGAAGCAAACTCGTAGCATGTCACTTAGAATACAATTTGGAATATAACCTTGGTAAAGACTCAGAAACAAGGAGACTAGGCCCTAAAGTGGCCATTATTGCTAGGGGATGAGCAACCATATTCACATGTCTCCTTTCAAACTAAAGCACAAAATTTGGTTCCAGACTAAAATTTCTCAACACTTTAATATTCCCAAACTCAGATCAATCTGTCCGTCGGGACTGTACACTGACCACAACAAGTTGGGCATCTGACTAAAAAATAATCCAATGAATCCGGATATCTTTGGCCCAATTAAGAGTCTGCAAAAGTCCCAAAGCCTCACCTTTTGACATCAACTGGAGGCAAGCTCCAGCTGGTACGAGCTAGAATCAGATCCCCAGCTTTCCTCGCCTAAATTTGGCTGATTAGATGTATTTATTTAGAGACTTTAGAGACCTTGGTCGTGATTTCATCATATAGAGATTAATGTTACAAATGGAGAGTCTTTCAGAACTAACTTGATTTCTGTTTTAGAGAACTAAAACAATAATTTAACCATGTTGAATTATTGTTGTCACATCAAATTCCTTATTTATCTTCAGAGTTTAATGGAGGAGACTGTAAAGGGGTTGGAGAAGAAATGGGCAGCGGTGCAGGAAAATGCACTTAAACACCCTTCCCCAGGTATTATTTCTTACATCTATTTTATTTTAAATTATATTTTTTGGTATATGGGAAGGAAAGATTAAACATATAAATGTGATCCCTTTCTTTGAAAAGAGGAAATTTAATACCTAGTCGGATGATTGCCCAGGTATCTAACTATAGTTTACAAATTATGTTGCTTTAAAATGAAAACAGCATAATGATAATTATTAATTAATATACAGTTTATGTAGTGCATCATTCTTATATTATGATTTTTTTGCTGATTTCATAATGCTAATTTTTCAATCTGAAAGAATGGTGTCCTTTGTTTGTTTGTTTTGTTCCTTGCCCTCGTAATTTTGTTTTCGCTGGTATATATTTTGTACTTTCTGTGTACATAGGTCACGGGTCCTCTGGAACCTTTGATTAATCACACTGAGTAAAGATGTCATGAACTTGTTTATGGTAGGAAAAGGTGCAAACCATAGTTATGTATACAAATTTCATCAATGATGCCATAAAAAATTCAACATTGCACTGTATTAGGTGATTATTGTAAGTTGGGAAATCTTGAAGCATGTTTGTGTTTAAACATGAACTTTGAGAATTTATAGTACTTTCTAGGATGTATTTTCTTTTCTTTTTTATTTTTTTCCTGGGTTTTTTTTCTTAATGCACTTGTTTACATTATACTTTTCTTTCTGAATCAATTCAGTTGGGGAGACTTTGATCCGGTTCCATCTCTGAGAAATATTGAATACTATTTTATGCTCTTTGAAATCCACACAGCTTAGCAAGCCCTAAAATCTAGTTGTGATACTTCAATTGTTTCATCTCCATTATCTTATCGTTTTTGTTTGTGCTAATTCTGCCACTAATTTTGCACACTGAAGCTTCATCTTGAAACTACTATTTTAGCTTTGTAACATTTGACTTGTTCTACAGCACAAAGGGAGAAGACATTGGATAAACAACTTCACAGTTTACTTGAACAACTTGCAGTTAAACAGGTACTTTCCATACTTCATGGTTTATACTCTACATACATGATACTGTTTGTGTTTAAAAAACAGTTTATTCTTTCTTTTTATGAAGAAAAAATATATATTTTCGGCAATGGTTGAATAATAACTGTTTGAATGATTATCTGCTTGTTATTTGTCTTTTCTACACACATTTGGTTGCCTCGTAGAGACGAATCTAATAATCCGTCCTTCTTTCGTGCTTTCAGACACAAGCTGAAGGCCTTCTTGGTGAAATTCATCTGAAAGAGATGGAGCTGGAAAGATTGAATGCGCAATGGCGACAAATGCAAAGCAATAATACAGAGGTGAACAATGCTAGGAACCGTTTTATTAAAGGCTCGTCTGATAAGTTACATGGTTTGTCAGATTATGAAGGTCATCAAAGGCTTCCTTACCATTCTGCAGGAAGAACTGAAAGCCAGCAGAGGCTTATGCTACTTAGGTCGGCATTTGTGCTTTATATTTTAGCCCTAAACATAATTGTATTTATCAGGATATCATTTTGACCAAAATTAAGATTATATGTTACTTTTTACTACTATGCATGATCGAACTTTTGTTTGTACTTGTTGAATACCTTGTAAGTGTATATGTCAAGGAGTTTGTGCAGATGTTAACATTAATGCAACGATCGTAATTCAATATTACATCATCTGCGCGTACTGCATAGAGTTACAGCCGAAGAACGGTAAGAACGAAGAAAAAATACTGAATATTGAAAAGATCAGATGATATGATAGCTATGCTAAACTTGAATTACTTTTACATGGTGTTTCATAAAGAAGCAACTAGTTCAAGCTGTTTTTGTTCTATAATCTGTGTTAAGTGATTTTCACCATGAAGTCTAATCTATAGCTTCAAGGTATTTAGGTTCTTTCCAGTTTGCGAATTTCTTGAAACTTGTATACCTTCCTATTCCTAGAATTGTCGAGAGAGCATTCATATTTTGAATTAAATTTAAAGATTATATGCGATATTTGAAATTATAGAATTTTTTTACATTGTCATCTAATTAGACTGATGTACATTTTCGGTGCATATTTTAAAATTCTATCAAATATTTGAGTTTTATTCGTACATTAACAGCAATGTTGATATTAATAAAGGAATTTTATATATAATTATATAAGTGTCTTTCATAAAATCAGATTCTCTGTTATAATTGCGTGATGTAATTATAGTTCTTAATGGTTCGATGTAGATTTAGATGTAGATGACGGTTGAGATCATTTCCTCCAATAAAATTAATATCCAATTTAAACTCAATAGTTGAGATGGTATACTAGGTGTAACTGCGAGCTCCTCTTATAGAAAATCGTGATCACGTTACATGGTTTTTGTTTTTGGCAACTTCAAGGATAGAAAGAAAGCTACACCTATGCTTAGCTTCAAAGCACAAGTCAATATCGTTATCTAGCCTAGACACCACCATGCAATTGCTGACTCCATACGTCAGTGTATTGGTTAGAGATCTAGGAATCACTATTTTCTTATCCATATTTTGTTGTTTTCATTAATTTCAGTTAATGTCCATATCATTCAAATAAATGTGAGATCAAGCACATTTTGCTATACCTTTTTTGAGTGTAAAATTAATTATTGGCTTCTTGCTCATTTCACAATTGTTTTTCCCTAAAGCAAAATTTCCCTCTATAATTCATCCTACTGGTTTTTTTTTTTTTTTACCATTTGATTTAAAAAAAAATAAAAATAGGACTCTTGTAATCTATAATTCAATTAGAAAGTAGTAAGTAAAATTCAATCAAGAATTGTGACACTTCAAACATCAAAGACTAATCACCATTGTCTAGAATAACAATTAAATAGAATAATAAAGCAAACTTGATCAATAAGTAAATTAAGCAAACCAAAATTAAAAAGCAAGTAAATTTGGGCAAAGAAATTCAATTATTATTATTTTTTTTATAAATTAATTAGCAAAGATACTTGATTTAATGACAAATAGTATAACTTTAATTGTTTGCATGAATTTTTAGATTTGGATAAATCCTTTGGTTTTGATCAAACACCTCGTTGACTTCATTTTTAAGACATATGTAATTAGACTCAAAACTCTCTTATCAAGTTAGAGTGAAAAAAGTTGAACTTTTTGAAACTGAATGATAACCAATTTTGAGAATCAATACATAGTGAAGAAAGTTGAACTTTTTGAAACTGAATGATGACCAATTTGAAAATCAATACATTCCACTAAATAAATGTTATAAAAATCACAAATCATTTTGCATATACATTCTATATGTTATTATCTATATAGTAACAGTAAATAAATACATTCATCAATCTCTTCCCCATTTCCCTCTACCCTTTTTTGTAAATACATGAAAATATTACAATAGACTTAGGCAAACCCTCAATAAATAAATAAATCATAAACAATATTTTCCATGCAGTTAACATAGTAAATCTTGTGTTAAAAAACACTCTCTAGCTTTGAAGATGTGTGACTTTCTACATTCAACATATATAACAAAAATTCATTCCACGTGTCAACAGGACCAGGTAAACACCAATGAACACAGTCATTGAATGTCACGTTTTGTTCCTTAGAATGTCCATAATTGTTAGGATGTCCATCAGGCCTCCACAACATAATTTCAGTTGTATTTATCATAAAAAACTTCAAACCCTTCTTTGAACCTTCCTCTTGTGCTACATTAAATTCATTCACTTGTGTCAAATATGTCTCTTTAATGTAACCATCTAATTTCATTTCTTCCTTGTCAAATGGCTTTGTCCTTACACAATTCCCTCCTTTGTTCCAATCACCATTCTCAAAATGTGATGGAGAAAATGTCCTTAAAAATGTGACACCTTTATAATTTTCAAGATTTGTTAAGGTTCTAAATGCAGTCCTAAATGCCATTTTATATCCATAGTAGTGACCAAGCTCTGTCACATTTTCCATACCACATTTGTTGCATCCAACAAGTTGACCCTTTTCATAGTACAATAAAGGTCTAAAAAACCAATGTCCTGCTGAGATTATTATAATGTCAAAGTTTTCAACTTTACTAGACCATGCTTCATCTACCTCATCTACATATAGTTTCATGATGCTATCATATGAATGACCATTTGGGTCAGCATCAATTGATCTCACAAAATATGGTGACCATAGATTTCCAAGGGTGAAATTGTAATCAGCAAAAAAGTACCGTCTGAAATATATGACATCTGATGTATATTTATGAGAAATGTCCTCGTATTGTGACACCTGAAAAGTTAGAGAAAAAATTTGTTTGTTATTTTCATCTTATTGTTGGATTTGAAATATAAGCATGCAAACCAATTATCATCAACAAAAATAAGAAGGAACTCTTTAGTATACAATCTTGGATATAAAACTAAATCACTTATAAAATTTCTAATACTATGTATGAATGAATTCTCTAGTAATTAATTTTTTTTTTTTTTACGAATCGAAGCGAAAATGACTGAATCACTCCCCAAACTTAAAAAAAAATTCCTATTCTCCTGAAAATGACACAAGAAAATGTGAATTGATAACTTACTTGACTTAAGAGGCACAGCAAAGACTGCATATGATTTCTCCCAACTGAATCTCCAACAAAAGCTATCTTCTTTCCTCTAACAAGCTTTAAGAATTGAGTTGCATTAAAAAGTGGAAGGTCACATTCATTTGGCTTCCATCTCCAATGAAGATACTCTTTGTCATCTCTTCCAAACTTCAAGCAATTTTGTTGGTCTGTTATCAAATTGCATGTTTCATTGTTGTAATAAGGTTCTTCAAGATAAGGAATCCAATTACCAGAAAAGATGTCACATGTTTTTGTATTTGTATTTGTTTCTGTTTTTGTTATGTTCATGTTGCTTATAGATGACAACATTGGAGATTCATTTGTGTTTTTCATGAGAGTAAGAAGAACCATGATGAGAAGAAGAGTGAATGGAATAAGGACAACACTTTTGGTAGTTTTTTTTCTTGTTGTTGTTGTTTGGTACTTTCCATTGAAAAACTCATTGGCTTGTTGAAACTTCATGGTTGAGATATAAAATTATGAATCAAAAAACTTTGATGAAATAGTTTATATAAAATGTTCACTTTTTATTCTTATTGTTTGGTTATGATAAACTTTTCACAACCTTTTTTCTTAATTTGAGTTTCAAACTATACTTTATTAAGTCTTTCATTATTATAGCTAAATCATAATCAAGTCCATCATTAATTCATCATATGTCACACTTTTGTTAAAATGTCATTATTCATATTTCGTATGTAATTAATTATATAGAAGGAAAATAAAAAACTAATAAAAGCAACAAAAAGAAAACAACAAGAGTCTCACATACACTTTTAATTTGACAAAGCCAATATTCATTGACCCTTTATGGCTGCAAACCATTTCATAGCCAGCTAAATATGATTAATTAATTTTCACACAAAAAATATGATTAATTAAAAAAAGTTTAAAATTTTCAAAAGGGGAAATTTATTGATTTAGTAACAAGAAGGAATCAAAATTTATGAATCAATTTTGCAATCTTTGTTTAGCAGGATTTGCTAGTTGCTTTTCTTAAAAGAACATAAACAAAAGGAAGTAACTAAGATTTGTTAATATATATTTTTCACTAAAAATAGTTAATTAAGCAAATTTACACTCAATTTTTTTGTATATGTTGTATATAAAAATAAATGTGCTATGAATAGAATTGAAGAGAAAAGAAAGAAAGATTCTAGATTTTAAGGACAAGAGAAAAAAATCAGCACTGACATAACAGTTTTGTCTCCTTTATTCCTGTTTCTTTGTTCTTTATTTTTTATCCTAGCAAAATTATTGTCTAATTTTGAAGAACATGTATGTTACATAATTAATATACAACTGTAAAATATCAATCATTGTGTTACAACATGGAAATATGAACAAATTATTGGTACTTTGAGTTTATTATTTATAAAAAATTATTGATTAATGATACATTCAAAAAAAAGAAAAACTAAAATGATTGTGTAACATATTTTGAGAAGATCCAAATATAATCCAAACAATTTGAACATTATATGTTGCATCATAACATGGCCCTTTAGAAAAAGAGGTTGATTTTTGAGTATTTTTGCTTATGAAAATCATTAACATATCAGAAATTATTTGTGCTCATTTGTATCATAGTGACTCTGTTCATTGTTCACAGCAAATGCACCTGATTTTTTTTTTCTTTCAAATGCACATGATTTTTTTTTTCTTTTCAAATGCACATGAAACTTATATTTGTAAAAATTTGGAAGAAAGTGGTGGTTAAGGGTATGAGAATATTTCTGACACATAGTTGAGTTTCAAGAGGTACTTTATGTGTAATATTTAATGCTTAAAAGAAAAAAAAAATGAAGCTGAAATAGATAAGTCATAGACTTGTAGGTCCAATGATGTCAAATTTATTTTTGTAAATTTGGACCATATGGTTGGTTCCATTGAAAGAATGTTACTTGAAGTTGGCAGAGTTTGGAAGGAAGTGGAGGGTAAGGGAATAATATATTGGTTGGTGAGAGTGAAACATTTAAAAGCAAACAAATTATTGTTTTTAGCAAATCCTCTTGTCATCATTCACTTCATAAAATAATTAGTATTTCTTAACCATATTATAGTACCAATAATTAATCTCTATCCGCAATTTGATTCACCACTTTTAGTATAATTTTCGTTTTTAACTATATATATATTTTTATTAAAAAATTTAAAATTTGAACCTTATTTAAAATATTTTAATTCAGTTTAAATCGAACAATTTTAATATTGTTATTAAATTTTAATTTGTTTGTGTAAATTTTTAATTTGATTGCGTAATTTAAGAGTGATTATGTCATGTTAATCAACACAAATTTATAATTTAATCGATATTATGTTTAGATTATGTTTTCTTCTAAATACAGAAGTCAAAATCTTTTTAGAATTGATCCTATTTGATTAAAAAAGTTAACTTACATGTTATTAGAAAAGTTTTATGAATTTACTAGACCGAACATAAATAAAGAAGATATAGATACTTATTAAGTACTTATAACAAAACTTATATTCACTTCTTCAAATGAAACTAATAAAGACCGAACATAAATATTGAATGTGTAACTTAATTAAAAAACCAATAATTATCTTTTTACTAAGCTATTATATACCTACCCTCGTGTATGCTTATTGCATTATAACACATCCAAAACACCATCAAATTATTAGTTGGTTGATCAATTTTCTTTTCACAAACATAATGTAGGTATTATTTGATGACACTCATTAATTATTGAAGTATACATAGCGCCTACTTGTGTAATAAAACAAATTAGATATTTAATAACAATAATAGTCTTGATAATATACTAAAAAATTGTGATTTAAATTCATTAATTTAAGTCATGATACAAAACTCATCAAGTGATCTCTTTATCCAAATGTCTTGCTCTTTTACTTATCTATCCAAATGTCTTTAAGACTAACTTTTTCTTAATTCTTTTTCTCTAACTTTTCCTAATTTACTTTATAGTAACTTTTTAAACAAACATAATTAGTTTGTTTTTATCACCACATGATTTCTTAAACTTAATCACTTTTTGGATGAAGTTTCATATCGGATTATCAAATCATTTTATGGCATTAACATTTAAAATAAATTTTCTATGGTGGGGCACTCAAATATTCGATGACAACCAGAAACAATGTCCAAATTAAAGCTTGGTGGGTAAGACATCCATTTTCAATATAATTAACTGTTTAAAGATAAGATCACAACAACAATCTAGTGGAAGCTTGAATTTAAGCTACAAATAATTGTATTAATAATAATAATAATAATAATAATAATAATAATAATAATAATAATAATAATAATAATAATAATAATAATAATAATAATAATAATAATAATAATAATAATAATAATATATGAGATAACGTCAATAAAGTACAGTTGGCCACACTACTACCAGATAATATATGTTCTACTAAAAATAGTTGGGTTGATTAAATATTGTTGACGTAAAGTTCTTTTACATAATTTAAAAAAAAAAAAAGAAAGTTCTTTTATTTTACTATTTTATTTGTGTTAATAATATCTGATTTAATCAATTTTATTATACTAATGATACATGAAATATCAAACTTGTTAACTAAATCATTCAGATAATAGATCCCTTTTTATTATAAAAATAAAATAATATAGCCCTTTAGAGTAAGTATTTTGAATTAATTAATGATAATCTATCATTATTTTTAGACTCTATAAGTTGTACTTTAGGATATCAAAATAGAATTATAACTAAATATACAAAGTTCTTTAAATTAAAACTGTAAAAAAAATCTTACAAATTAAAATCTTAATCACAAGTCAAGAAAATAAATAACAAATTATTTTTTATTCATTTACTTTACTTGTGAGACTTTATTTCAAGAAATTAAATCAAATTTCTTAACAGACCGACATGCATGGTCTTATCCACTCACACATACTTTATAGCTTAAAAAATTATGTATTTTAGAATTTTTAAATCTTAATATTTAGTCTGGTTTTAAATAATAAGAGCTCAATTATTTTTATTTAATCGCTCGTTGAATTTAACAAAATATTTAAAACATTTTAATTTTTCTAAGTTATCTTTGAAGAATTTTAGTTAATTTATCTGATATTCAATAAAAATATACAAGATCAGTGAATTTATAAGTGGAGTACACTTGAATTTATGTATATTATTTATATATTTACTTATATAATTAATTTTTATTGATTGATGAAAAAATTATTATAATTTTTCAAAGGTAATCTAAACCATACTTATTCAAAAATGGCATACTAAATAATATTTTTATCTATTTTTTAGATACTAAATTATTAAATTGATTTTTTAAATTTATATACACTATTTGATTTAAAAAAATTATATACTCTATCACTCAATATAAAAATATTTTACAATATCATTCAATTACAATTTTCAAGCATAATCCATCTTACCATCCATAATTCAAAAAGACTAAATATATCTTTGAATATTGTATAGTTATGGCCCAAGGTTTCTTTTCAACCAATTCTTCCATGAAATGATTGTATTCAACTTTGAATCTCATGTAACCTAAGTTGGTCCTTGGCTTCACTTCGCAGGGAAGTAATTATTTTTGACAAATTTTCACAATTTTCACATTTCACTTTATTTTATGTTGCTTTAACACATGCCATTCTAGTCCATCCTTATAACACACACCTTGGTATGTTCTTGCTTTTTCAATCCCAAAAGTTACTATGAGATTCATCTCATGAATGCTTTAATCCAAAGCATGTTAAGATAATACCACTAGTGTTAATTAATTAGGGGAAAATACTTTATAAAAGTAGCTTCAAATAACTATTGCAATTTAAGCTTGTTACAACACAATTAAGTTTAAGTACCTTTCCCTTGATGTGATGTACTACCTTTCTTTCTTTGATGGTCAAATTAAGAACCCAAAATGTTGATACAAATACCTATCATTTAGGTCAATCTCATTGCTAGGGTTGACAAAAATGTCTTGTATGATTTATAATAAATTAATATTAAAAAGTGTTTTATTACGCTGTTACGATACAAACAATTATTTGATTGATATAGAGACGTTTAACATTTGTTTTGATTTTTTCTGCAACTATATTAATTGGTTCATTGTCTTATTTATCAAGATATATAAAAATATATTAATGATATTATTTAAACTTCTATTTATGAGAAGACAAGTGTCCTAGAATCTTATTGAAGTTTCAAACTATTTTGAATCAATAATGTACCACTAGCATATTAGACCATTCAAAATGAAAACACTTCCTCATCTACTTACTTTTTACAATTCTTAGGGAGAATGAACTTAGTTGTAGATTCAATAAAGTAAATATTGACAAGACACAATAGTTTTATCAAGATTCGTAGTCTTGTGCTCACAATAATTTTTTTTTTTTCAGTTTCAGAGACTTTCAATTTTTACTGTTTGGTTTCCTTACAATCTTATTTTTGTATATAAAAATATTTATAAGTTATGACATTACTTAAGAATTTGTTGGTAGTCAAAATAACAATAAATTCACTACTTGTTTTTTCTTTTTTGGCAGAAATAATTTAATACTTGTTGAGCTAATATGATTAAATAACATTTTAATAACCGAAATATTCCCTATCATTTATAATTTAGTACTAACTAGTTTGCTTTCAAAAATTTATTGAATACACAAGGTGAATCTCCTC
>NC_021161.2:3362806-3363795 GCF_000331145.2 Cicer arietinum
ATGATATAGATAACTACATTCAGGGCGGGCAACTACATACTTAGATCACATCTTCATCTCAATACACTTCACAAGAGAAGTTTATGTATAACGCTCAAGCTAAAACTCTTCGTTAAATCAAGGTTATTGGACATGTAACTATAATTTCATAACACTATTTTTATGTAGATATATTCATTATTTAATTGTTACAATTTTTTTTTAATTACAACATGGTTTTTAGGAAATGATTTGTGTCACTATGACAACTCTTTCAAAGGTTGTGCCAGACAAATTTGGTTGGTTTTATCTTGGTTGCACTAATTGCACAACCAAAGCTAAAGAAGGGATTACAAATTATCAATGTAAATGTGGTGTTCAGGTTGACGAACCAATTCCAAGGTACATCAAACTTTAATAGATGGTGTTTTTTTTTATATTTTACACGTATTTAATTTTATTTGTTCTTTATAATTCAAAATATATTGTTAAATCAAAGTAAAACTAAATGGTTACAATTTTCTAACTTATAGGCATGTGGAATAAAGTAGAAACAATTTGTATATTATTAAGTGTTAGTGTTACTATATGAAAGATTTTCTCTTAACTTTCATATAAGGATATAAATTTTTTTCCCAAACTAAAAGCAAATAGTCCATAAGAGTAGTTCAATATTCAACCTTAATTTATCAGAATTTATAAATCAATATTACAGTTCTTATATCAAACACTTATTGATATCAATGCTAACAACATAAAACATGTAGAAAATGATCATTGAAGTTTTCCACGACAATTGCTTTTGTAAATTCCTTATGTGAGACCAGGATTGTACTTCACTACTTGGAAATTCAGCACTTCAAATGAGGAAGAATATGATTGAGGCATGTATATAATGCTTAGTCCAAGTAACTTCATAGTTTGGATATTTATTGTTTACCACATAATATGACATAACTCATTTACCTGAAACATGTTAAAGGCTGGTGATACTGACATAAGGATATATC
>NC_021161.2:3369785-3373573 GCF_000331145.2 Cicer arietinum
GTTTGTTAAAAAAATTAAAGTTTAAGTTTGGTCTATCATAACTTTTTTTTTTAAGATATCAGTCTAATCTATCAAAAAACTTAAGGTTTAAGTCAGACATATGTGTATTAGATGTATTTTGTAAGCATCAGTATGACTTTTATGAACGTATGATATGATCTGCGATTCTATTTAAAAGTTTATTTCATATTAATTTAATAAGTCAATGAAATTAAGTATATTTTTTTAGATTTAACATGACATTTTAAAAAGAATTTGACTTTATGACATTATATTTTAAATATTTTTTATAATAACTTATTTAAATATGTCAAAAATTAATGTAGACTAAAATTATTAAATTACTAAAAGCTTAACAAACATAAAATTTAATACAAAGTTCAAAATCTAATATATAATAGTAATAGTAATAAAAAAATATTATATATATTTATTTAAGTGGACTAGTTTGGTACTTCGTCTCTTTGTATTCTAAGTAATTCTAGTTGTGCAGCATCACAAATAATCTCACTCCTCAATCATACTCTCAAACCTCCAAAATACATTCTCAGTGTCCTAATATTCTTTTATGCTGATACTTCAAACCAATGACGCTGACACATTTATGCACAATTATTATTTCATAAATTGTCATTAATCTCTCAAATTAATTAGCACATTAAACCTCCAAATCACATTCTCATTCTCCTTTTTTTGTCCTACTCCCAATTAATAACACTAAAACATCACACATCTATTCAAAATTACTATTTCATAAATTTGCATTAATCTCTCAAATTAATTGAGACCTTCTAAATCACACTGTCAAACCTCCAAAAACACATTCTCATTCTCCTACTATTCTTTTATTTTCCTACTTCAAACTAATAACACTCAAACGTTTGTCAATTTATTTATGTTTAGATTGAATTACACTTTTGGTATTTCTATTTTATCTCATTCATTCGTGAAATTAGCCCCATATCTCATTCACAATGTATTATATTTTTAATTTTTAATGATGTGTCAAATAACCGAAGATATGGAGCCATCCATTAAGGTTAATGGCATTATTTTATTATGTTAAATTAAAAAAAAAAAAAGCATTACATCATTTAAAAATTAATATTTTATTATAAAACACAAGTTACAAAATTACAAAAATAAATATCCAAAGTTAGAAAGCACACATTTCTTGTCATTCATCGAGTGAATATGTATATCTATGGCCAAGTGGATGAGATGAATTGATATTAGAATGTAGACTTAATATTAATTCACATGGAATTTATCAAATTGGTTAAAAGTTTGAGATATAAAAACATCAAATGTTTGTGATACCAAGATTCCAAATACTCGTTTGTTCACGGACTTAAACCTCTCAGCAGTAATACTAATGTACTAAAAAAGTTTAAAAGATATCAAAAGTTACAAGACAATTGAAGACTTGAAGACTTTGTGGAGCACAATATAGACAATCCAATTATTACTAATGAAAGTTAAGTTGGGGGAATTGGGGAGAAAGAGTTTTCAGCTTACATGCTTCACTCTCACTATACTTCAGATGCAACATATAACATATTAACATTTTATTTGGCACTTATTTGCAACTTCCAATTCACTAGCAACCTTCAAAGATGAACAAATTTAACTAAATTTCAATTGAAGCATCAAAATAACCACAAAGTAGGGAAGAAAAACATCATTCACTTAACAATCCTAACCATATCACAAAGTGACACAAATCACAAAAACTCACTCAAAAGAAAAGAAAATAAAAATCGACATTTCCACAGTAGTCCAAAATACAAAATAGAAGTGGACATGAACAATGAAATAGAGGTACCTTTGAGGTTAGACGTGTCACTGTATGTGACATGCGTCATTCCAACACCTGTACAACACCTCAAATAAGTGTCTCAAAAAAAAAAAAATCTTCACTTCGACACACCTTAGACCCCTTGTACACATCTCAAACACAACTACATGGATTAAAATGTGTCAAAGCAATGATGATTAATTATGGGGGTTAAAAACATGAAATTTAATTACAGCATGTTTATTTTTTTCCAAAAGTAGATGCATCAATGAAAATGAAAAACTATCATATATGTATCGGTGCCCTATATTATTTACATTAGCAGTGTAGAAATATAGGACTCAAAATACAAAACCAGATTTCATGTCATCGAAATAGATTGCTGCAATTTTTACCACTAAGTCTACGATTTAAGATTGCTGCAATTTTTAGCACTAAGTCTACGATTTAACACTGCATGTAACCAAAATCAGCAATTATGCAAAAAAATAGAAGCATGTTTCCTACAAGCATTCAAGATCTAAACTCTAAGTTGTGTTCATCACAACAATTTCATGACCTTTTCATCTCACAATACTTCTCTTTTAACACATATTCTACTCATTACACATCAATTTAAGTGCCAAGCTTGTGCCTATTGGTCTTAGCATAGCCATTCAACCTTAAGTTTAGTATTCTAAAACATTTAAGTTTCGTAAGATTAGAATTTTTATGCAGACTTATAAGTATTCAAAAGAATTTTTTTTAAGTTACTTGATATGTGAACAATAGTTCACTTTATGCCAGAACCACAAGGATACATGTATGAAATCATCAAGTGGATATGTAGTGATTATTTTGCAATAAAAGATAAAAGCAGGTTTACTCCACATGTAAGTGAGTATATTAGGTGGTTGAATTCTATCATGCATCTCATCCAAAAGCTCCAAAGCATATGAGATTCTCACTAATTTGCTCAAACCATCAACAAGAGAATTGTAAGTTACCACATCAAAAATGAATTTTTTACATTGCATTTCTTCAAAGAGATTCACAGCTTCATCCACCATTTTAATATTACAAAATCAATTAATCATGATAATACAATAGCTCTGAATGTCATGAGCCATTTCTCTTTAGACCATTATGTTGATTATACTATTTCCGTTGTTCACTTCATTTATCAAACAATATCCATCCATTAAAGTATTATAAGTAACAACATCCGGTTTTATGTCTTTTTATCGTCACTGCGACCACAATTTTAGCTTTTTTCACTTTTCTTTCCTTATAAAAAGCATCATCCAATGTATCAAAGGTATACACATCTAGGGTTTGGTGCACTAGTCTAACCTTAGGACGACATTTGCCTCCCTTTAATAGGACTAGCAGGGATCGAAACCGCAACATGTCGAACCCAAATCAAATCATTGAATTTTGCATTGAGCTTTTTATATAGCGTTTCTAGATTATTATGATATTTCATATAGAGTAGTGGAAGTAAATCCAATACTTTCATTTGTGGTGAATATGTATTGTATATAGAATGTTGTTTTGAGATGTGAAAGTTATCTCCTTGTCAATCATAATATATTTCCTATCGGACATAATTTATAAATTGGACAAAAGGAATTGTGACTTAAATGCATCAATTGTGATCTAATGGTATATCATTGATTTGAGTAAAAAAAAAAATGGTACATTATTAATGGTACACAAGTGAGGGACTTAACTGCTCCATCATCTTTGAAGCCACCTGTATACATTCTTGTGTTTCGTTTGTTATATTTTTGCAATACAAAGTGTGTGGATTCCTGTGCTGATGACAATTAGGTTTAGTAGAGGTTCAAATGACTATCATGATACAAATTACTACTCAGATATCAAATATAAGCAAAAGTAGGTTAAAGAACATCGATGTAAGTGTGTAACCTTATATGTAACATGGCATTGTGAATATGTAACTAGTTTTACCAATGGTTTGTTCCCTGTCCCTGTCATGAGTTGCAGA
>NC_021161.2:3377081-3385097 GCF_000331145.2 Cicer arietinum
AAAAAAACACATTAAACATTAAAGAAAATATTGTTTTCTTTTGTAGAGATTCATTAAAGAGACACAATTTGTTATTGATCAGTGTATTATTCTCACAAATAACTAAATCTGAGTCTTCTATTAAAGTTTAATTTTGCATTGATAATAATATAAATAAATTTTATAAACTCTACTAGAATTTGAAGTACATTGGTTCTAAATAAATTTTGATATATGCCATATAATACTAACTATAATCTTTATGCCCAATATGTATGTCTTTTGGTTCTAGTGTAAAACAAATAGTTTTAAAACTTTTGTAATTTGAAAACTAAATGTGTTGTCATTGTCTCTCGAATTAGTAGCAAAAGAAGATAGTGTCATCAATTAATTATTCAAAACAATGACTTTTGTTTTATTTTAAAATAACAAAAAAATATCATTATTTATAATTTCAATTACAATTCTGAAATTAGTGATATTATTGAGGATTTTTAAAATATAAAAAAAAAATATTTATAGTTGAATGAGTAAAAAATACAATCATGGTTGCTTAATGTAGTTGCCCGGATTAAAGAGACATATGTTGATACACATATAATATACCATTGAAGTTTCTTTCCAATTTTCAAAATATTCATCAATTTTTTTAATATACAAGCATGTTTTTATACAATTAAATCATAAACAAATTTGAATTGAATATTATATAATAAAAAAAGTAAACTTAAATTATTGGCATTGAATTTTCTCATCAAAGACAAACCCAACTGGAAACAATTTAATTATAAATAAATGCATTTGAAACCATTTTTAAAAATCAAAGTTGTTCATAAAAAAAAAAATTATTTTTAAACCCTAAACCCTATTATTTGATTTCCTTATTATTTGAAAGTAAAAGGAGAACAATCATACCTTCCATCTATATATATTGAAATGAAAATCGTGTATATTCTAATTGATAACCTATATAATATTTATTGTATTTGAAAGAAAATATTTATTTTAAAAATTTGAATTAAATTATTTAGATTGATCAGATATTAAAAATCAATAAAGTTTCAACGTCTTCTTCTTAAAAAAAAAAAAAAAAAAGCTTTAATGTCAATTTCGTTGTTTTAACAAGAATTTAGTTTTGGTGGCTACAAATAAAAAAAACTTTTTCTCGTTATTAAATTGAGAAAAACCAAACTTTGTATCAAAGATATTTCTACTAACATTATATATACCAATTGAATTTAAAATGAATTTATTATCTATAAATGATAATTGTAAGAAATATTTTATGTATAATTAAGTGATTAGACTTATATGGTTAAGTTAATGATAAATTGTTCTAGAAAATATGAGTGTAAATTTTAATAGAAGGAATTTTTTATTGCTTGTTATGGGCAGATTATTAGACTTTAGAGAAGGGTGGATTAGGAGTTTGAGATTTGAAAGTTTTTAATAAAGTTTTATTAGATAAAAGGCGTGGAGGTTAAAAATGGAGTTAGAAGGTCTCTGAATAAAAATGTTGATCAATAAATATAGAGTGGAAGTTAGGGGATGTGTTACCCAATGTACTTCAAATTTATTTATATATCAAGTTCCATACCTCCAAGTCACCTAGGAATTCTCCACCTGAATACCTCTAAGGTCTAACAATTTTGCTTTAAGGTTCAACAATAGACCACTACGATAAGATTCATTTAGTTGTATTTCCCCAAAATCATTAGGTTTGTCAGACCATACCTATATGATGATAAAATATTCTCAATTTCAAAAATTATCAACATCTATTTTCTCCCTTCATTTGTCTAGACTACTCCATTAAGAGCATTATACAAGTTGAAATCATCACTATTTCATGGGTTACTTCAAAATTTCTATCACAAATTTATAATATCACTATCATCATGATCACATAAACTTATTACAAATTTATAGCATCACTATCATTAATCATAAATCATCATTATCACATAAATTTATCACAAATTTATAATATCACTATCATAAATCATATATCATTATCATCATCAAAGAATTTTACATCATGCATTGCATCCATATTTTATTATCACTTTACATAAACTCATCTAATCGGACATTTGCACCAAATTCATTTGAAATAAAATATCACAATAATATCAAATATCACACATTTAACGAAATTAAATCAATCAACACCTTATAAATATTTATATTCCATATTTTAATCACATAATTTTTATATTTGCACATTAATTAATTTATCAATCAAAGGGATATTGCCGTACGTAACGACCTCCGTATGAATCGTTGAGAAATACGGTTTTCCCGTTCATCTCACAATATATTATGTTCATAAACTCAAACGCTCTCTCACGCCTTACCTTATTTAGCTTTGTCAAACACAAAAATCAATGGAAGTGTTTAGTCGCAATTGTAGATAGGCAACGTACAACGAGCGAGTCTGAATAAACGACGAGTTCAAAAAATCACCATGATGTGACTGATAAATTATGCGGAGCATATTAAATACTCAATAATAATTTTTGCAGCAAAATGAAGTCAAAACGACATAAAAAGTCTCATCGACTCGTCGGAGCGCCGTAAGGGTATGACGTCAACTTTATTGAAAAATGCAAAATGAGTAGTGTTTCATGAAGGTTTCGACGAGAGGAATGCAAAAACTCTGCCAATGTTTTGAGATGATAAACGTGATGATTGACCAAAATAGCTCGCCTAAGGAAAGAAACGTAATTATTTTTATGAAACAGAGCCTGATAGCATTTCAGCAAGTGTACTGAATCGTTGCAAGTAATAATAAAACGGTAGTACCGAGTGTCGAACTCAAGGATTGCGTTTTACTATTGAATTATATTTGATTACTAGAATTGAACAAAAAGGTTCCCAAGTTGATTGAAATAATGTTTGAAATTAACAACAATAATAAAATTGATCTTTTATAATGAGAAAAATGTCAGGGATGAGTTTCACTTCGAATCCAACCTTGATGTCTAATTTGATCCTAGTTACTGAATTCCTTTATTGAATTATTACCGAATTCTCTTTATTATTCTTGCCCTAATGTCTTAGTGACAGAACCTTTAATTCAAAAGTAACCCCTAATTCCTTAGTGGATTTAAGATTAGAATTAAGCATTACCGTATAGAAATTCTCTTGTAAATTATTGCTTTGCAACAAATTTAATTGGTTTCATGACCTGCATCTATCCCTAGACTACAAATTCATGAACTTCTCATCTCAAGCATTCGTAAAGTCCACTTCCGTTTTCAAAATACAAATCGTAGAACATTTTAATGTTGATCAAGCAATAAAAAGCATTAAGCACAGAGATGAGAAAAACAATTCAATAAACTCATTCATATAACTAGAAATCAAATCAGAAAAATAAGGGTTTCATCTGGTTACACTCATCCCTAACAAATAGGGTTTAGTTGCTCATGACAGAGATACAAAAGATAAGGGTTAAAGAAGAATTACAAGAATGATTCATGGATGATTCTTGATAAAACTGCTTCCATGGCGTTAGAAACGGCCGTCTTTGAGTTTCTATGCTAGGGCACAAGTCTCCCCAAGTTCCCAAGAGTCAAAAAGATACATAAACAGTAAAAAAAATGCTTTTTTATGATTGCTGATGCGCGTCACGCGCCCCAGGCGCGCAGGGCGCCTCCAGGCGCACAACATCTGTTGTCTGAGGTATTTTGCATGTTTCTCATCTTTTGCGTTTGAGTTTGGTCCCGGTGTCTTCATGAAAGTTGTAGATGTGGATCTTAGCTTTCATTAGCACTTGGAGGGACACTAATTGGACATCTAGAACTCCAGATATGACTGAAATACTCCACATATATCATGTTGATTTTTCACCAAAATTCAGCACTGCACTAAAACAAAACGCAATGTAAAATTACGACAAATTCCTACTTAATCAATGAAATAAAAACAAAAAACATTTTATTAACTTAAAGAACAAAAATCAACAAAATGCATCAAATAAATCCTTAATTTAACTGATGATTGAGGATAAATAAGACTAAAACAGTGGGAAAATATGCATATCATGAAGAGTCATCAGAGCCACGATCGATAAAATTGATGTCAAAAATGGATTTAGTGGCCGATTTTGGGTGGGATTGATTCAAATAACAAGGAATTGATGGGAGTGAATTTGAGAGAAAGAGGGTTTAGTGTTGCGGTTGCTCTGCTTTTTATTGCAGATGGAGGGGTGCAGATAGCAGATGGACAAATAAAAGAGTAAAACAATCTGCAAGCCGAACACAGGAGCGTCCTTTGTGACAGAAATTGGGGTGTAATAAGCAACCCGTAGGTGTAGGAAAGAAACGTCCAACCAATAATAGCCAAATTAATATGCAGAAGTAGGAAATAGGAGTGTAAAAGTCGTCTGGTCCAAAATTTATTTTTTAGTATTTCTAAAAGTTATTTATAAATAAATAATTATTTTACTTATCCATGCTAGAAACTTTTTCTGCAAAATACTCATTTTAACATAATATTATTTTTTCCTTAACATTGACAAATATAATTTTAATCAAAACTCTCATATTTAAAATAATAACTATAATTATTACTATCATATTTTTCAAAATAATCATATAGAAATACATCATCTTTTTAGAATAGTCAAAATGATAAAATAAATAAATATAACACTAACAATTTATATTAATTACAAAATCACAATAAATATGTCTAAAATCATCATACCATAGCAACTATATAAAAATAAAGAAAATCAATATCAATATTACTAATATTTGAAGATAATTATTTGTAAAATAAATAATTAAAATAAGATATATTTAAAAATAATTAAATATAATTATGTGCACACTTAACATTAGTCAAACCTACAAGAAAATATCACATCGACTACGAACACACATATACACGTAAAATTATCTAAAATTTTATTCTTTAAAATATGTACACCAGTATACTATTATTTTTAGAAAAGTATTTAAAAAATAAAATTTAATATTTGTTATTTATATCACTCATTTAGTCTAATATGTTCAAAATTAGCACATAATAGAAAACACACACACACACACACACACACACACACACACACATATATATATATATATATATATATTAATTATGTGCACATTTAACATTAGTCAAACCTACAAGAAAATATCACATTGACTACCAACGCACATATACACGTAAAATTGCCTAAAATTTTATTCTTTAAAATATGTACACCAATATACTATTATTTTTAGAAAAATATATAAAAAATAAAATTTAATTTTTGTTATTTATATCACTCATTTAGTCTAATATGTACAAAATTAGCACATAATAGAAAACACATATATATAAAAAATAATCTTAAAATTAATCAATATATATTCTGAAATAATTTTAATGCTAAATTAATTATTTAAAATTCTATTTCTTTAATAAAATAGTTTACTACAAAATTTAGGGCGTTATATTGATCAATTTGAATGTAAAAGGATTTTGTTATGAATATAATCAATGGTGCTTTCAATCCTTAATATGCATTGACATAGCTTTTGGTTAATATGCATTGACTTAGTTTGTGTTTCTAGTTTGTTTTTCAATCATACAAAAAAAGAATGTTTATGCTTTCTTTTGTTCTTGTTCTAAGCCTCTCTTGTGCTTAAAATATTTTTTTTAATATACTCATTTTGCCAGGTTAAAAGAAAATACATAATTCCTAGGCAGGATCCATGTTGTTGGAAAATAGAACTATTTAACAATTTGGTTTTGAGAATCATTCCTTGAAACAAAACAACATAGCCAAAAGAAAAAGAACAATGCCTGGAAACTGAGGAGTAAATGCCACTGCGTGCTTCAACCTTTGCGAATTTCCAAAGACCCTTTTATCTATGGAACTTGATCATTAGAGACTACAAATTTTCTTTGCCTTTTGCCTCTAAGTATCAGTCTAAGGATTTGACTCTCATGATCTGACTCTGTCGGAAATGATGATATTTATGGAAGATTGTTGAAAATAATAATGACATTAATGAGAGCTAGTGTTGGTGTGAATTAAAAAATAACGAAGTCTCACCTAGGAGTGATAACATACACTAGTAGTGTTTATAAGGTGGAGGTATGGAACTTGGTGTGTGCTCCAAGGTGGTGGTATGAAAAATTAATAAATTATTTATTTATTTAATTTTAAATGAATGATTGCATTTTTTATCTTTCATTGATACGTTAATTACATAATTTCTCTCCACCGAGTCAACATTCAACATTTGATCCAGTCAGTTCCTTGCCTCCAATTTCGGGCGTCAGTTCTCTGATCAAACCCTAGCTATTTTATCGTTTCTTGGTGGAAACACTCATCAGATTGGAGCGCACGTTTATGTGGTAAAAAAACCTAAAGATTAGAGCGCACGTTTAGTGTATCAAACCTAATGGATCGCTCTTTTTTCTCTGATCTAGTTGCATATTTTCTCTATAAATATAGGGTTCTCCTTAGTTGGAAAAGCACACCAAAAGCTCTCCACGTCTTTTCTCTCTTCTCCCCCTTTCTTTCTCACTTCTTCTCTTTCTTTTGAGTGGTCTTAGTACCATATTACGAGTGCTAGTCATTCGACTGCCATATTGATGGTATAATTCTAGAACGGCTTTCTACGGTGCAAGAGAACTATGATACAATGTATGTGAGTTGTTTTATCATGGGCACTTCGTGATTGATAGTCTGCCTTTCACAATTTGGGAAGTGCATCGAAACGTCTTAAAGAGAGCAACCTAGTCCACGACTGAACCTAGTAATATGTTCGGTGACATAAATTGTTTTTTCAATTTTTTTTTTTGAAATTCAAAAATAACAGCCTCTAAGGTTTTACCTCTGAAGATAGGAATGTAAAGTCAAGTGAAACATGCTCCAATAATCTTCCTTCAACAACGCAACTCAAAGGCAAGCATCTGACTCTGATATACAATGCTACTCTTTCTCTACTAAGTTGCCTCTGATAAGTAATTCAACACCAGAAGATGATTGAGTTTGACTCTAAACTTCACACTACTTTTGACTCTGATTTTCAGACTTTGCCTCCAACAAAACCAAAGTGTCTGACTCTGAGTCAGAAACATAATATGATGAAGGCGTACTGCCTCTGATTGTGATACTAAAGATTCAAATGACCAAGTAGTTACTTTTGTCCACACTCTAATGGATTAAAGAAATGCAATGCAAAAAAATCATTATTGATATGGTAACTTACAATTCTCTTATTGATGGTTTGCTCAAATTTAGGAGAATCTCATATGATTTGGAGTTTGTTAATCAGATGCATCATAAAGTTCAACCTCCTAATATACTCACTTACAGTTCTATCTTGGAAATATTGTTGGGTTGGGATTTTACAAATTGTATTGCATTTGCTCTAGCCAATATCTTATACTCTCATTTTATCTCATGTGGAGTAAACCTGCTTTTATCTCATGTGGTTCTGTCATTAACTGAACTATTGTTCAGGCACAAGCTTGGCATTTAAATTGATGTGTAATGAGTAGAATATGTGTTAAAGAGAAGTATTGGGAGTTGAAAAGGTCATGAAATTGTTGTGAGGAACACAACTTAGAGTTTAGATCTTGAATGCTTATAGGAAATATGCTTCTATTTTCTGCATAATTGCAGATTTTGGTTACATGTGGTGTTAAATTGTAGACTTAGTGCTTAAAATTGAAGCAATCTATATGGATGATATGAAAGATGGTTTAAAAGATATACAGACTACGACATGGACACCTAATACGACCAACACTTCGATACTACTAATTCAAAAGATACAGGACACCGACACCGATACATATATGATAGTTTTTCACTTCATGGATTCATCTACTTCCAGAAAAAATAAACTTGTTGTAATTAAATTTCATGTTTTTAACCTCCATCATTGCTTTGACACATCTTTAACCCCTGTAGTTGTGTTTGAGATGTGTCCAATGGGTTAAAGGTGTGTCGAAGTGAAGAAAAATAAGTTTTATTTTTGGAACACTTATTTTAGGTATCATACGGGTGTCGGAGACTGACAT
>NC_021161.2:3385597-3392006 GCF_000331145.2 Cicer arietinum
TTTAAACAAGCGCTCTAAAAGGCCTAAGCCTTTTAGAGCGCTTTTGAAACAAGCGTTGTAAAAGAGTTATAAAAAAGCGCCGTAAAAGGGTTATGTATATATAACAGTAACCGCTTCAGTTTCCTCTTCATTACGTAAACTTCACTATCATCTCAACCTTCATCGTTCTTCTCTTCTTTTGCAAACCCTATCATCCCGTCCATTACGAACCTTATTTCCACAATCATCTCCTTCATTTCGAACCTTATTTCCATCCAAGATCATCTCTCCCATTTCACACAATATATTTTCATTGAAATACGTAACCCTCATTACGTATTTCTTCAATACCGTATTTCTGTGAACCATATTTCTGTGAACTTTATGCGTTCCCTCTTTTCTTCACATTTCATCTTTCTTCGAACCATTATTCAGGTATTGATGTTATAAATTTTTTGTAATCATTAAAATGCATGTTGAGCTTTTTTAAGATATACTGATACATGTTGAGCTTGTTTATAATAATGCATGATCCATGTTGAGCTTGTTGATGTTATACTAAACTGCATGTTGAACTTGTTGTAGTTAAATGGATACAAACAAAGATATAGAAGTTCAAAATGAAGAAGTTGGCACCTCTAAGACTTACGAAAAAGAAGTCAAATGTGGTGCAACTATCATGCAAAAGGTGATTAAAGCAAGGGGTAATGGCATTAAATTTGAGGTATACTATACTCTGTTTGCTGTGTGTTTTTTTATCTTTTTTTAGGGTTTAGGGCATGTACTTACTATATGAAATTATTAGGTTGGCTGGAATGAGAGTGGTCAGCCAGTTGACCCCAACAGCTCTATGTTTGTATGCTATATTGGGGCTGTTGTTCGTCAAAATGTCCCAATTACAATTGACAATTGGAGAGATAAGGCGTTGAAGGATGCCAAAGATATTATATGGAATGACATTCAAGTAAATTTTTTGATCCACTCTTTTGTCATTTATAATTTTTTTTTTCTGTAAAATATTTTACTTATAATTGTTTTCATTGTAGACGACTTTTGTTCTTGATGAGGGACGAAAGTCTTATGTTTTGAGAGTTGCTGGAAAGATCCATCGTGGATTTAGATCCCATCTCTCAAATTTCTATCTAAAAGATAGAGAAGGAAACACAAGTGTTGAACCTCCAAAAATATATCAACATTATATATCAAAGGATGAATGGAGAGCATTTGTTTCCAAACGTTCTGACCCTGCGTTTGTCGTAAGTGATTAATTTTATTAGCATTTGTGTTTTATTATTCATATTCGTAGCGTATTTTAAATTTTTACACAATTGCTATTTTTTTTTATATAGAATATTAGTAAGGCAAATCGCGAACGGGAAAGCAATCCAAAACACCCATACAGGAAATCACATATGGGATATGCACGCCTTGATCAACAACTTGTAAGTAATTAATCACTTTTATATAATGAAGTAATTTGTATTATAAACTATAGTGTGTAACTAATTTGTATTATTTTGTTTATGATTTTAACGAATAGAGAAAAGACACCCAAGTCGATTAACCCTTGGGTCGTCATATCTTATGGAAGGAAGCGCGTGTTAACAAAGACGGAGTGGTTGATAATGAAAATGTCAAAAAAGTTGTAGAACTTTGTGTAAGTATATTATCACTTTAATATTTTTTAATATTGTATTTTAAAAATGCTATTGAACTTATCTTTTTAATGTTACATGTATTTTAGGAAACTATTGAACAAAGTTCTGAAACTCAAGAGGGCAACAAGGATACGTGCAGGGACATTCTTGGGAAAGTGTTTAATGTCCCTGAGTATTCCGGTCGAGTGAGGGGGAAAGGATTTGGCGTAACTCCCAAAAGCTTTTTTCCTCAAGAGAAGCGCCAAAAACCTTCCAACGAGGAAGTATTAGAGAAGCTCAGAATCCTATCGGAGCAAGTGGCACTCTTGGTGAATACGAATAAAGACAAGCAACTTCCGGTTCAGCTCCAACCTGAAATACAAATGGAGAGTGAAACCGGGAGTTGCAAACCGCGAGTTGCAACGTCGGTTTGAAAAGTATTCCCGAGGTAATTAATTACTTACTTGCTTATGTAATTACTTATGTATTAAACAAACTTATATATTAACCGTACTTATGTTTTAACTATTGATTTAGGGTGTCACTACATGTGTCCTATACTTATCCTCGCCGACTCAACGGAAGGTGGGAAAAGGAATATTGTACAATACTTCGGGAGAAGTATTGCACAATATTCCGATCCCCGCGGGCCATGTCAAAGTATCGCCTACGGTTGCTTTCGAACCAACTGCACCGTTGCCCATACCGGACAACGATGGAGATATGAAGTTCTTAAGCGACGCTATTGGCAGTTACGTGGCATGGCCCACACACCTTGTTGCCCTCCAAAAAAAGATTCCCAAGGACAAATCAGTTACATCTCCCGAAAAGGTTTGTCACATTTATTGCCTAAGGTTTTTCATTTTTTCAGATTCAATAAACTAACATTTTACCTCATTTTTGTAGGTCCAAATAAATAAACCACCCCTACAGCCAAAAAAAGGCAGCAAACCTCAAAAATTGGAGGTTAATAGGGCTGCCAAACTACAAAGGCTGGAGGGTAATAAAGCTGCCAAACTTGCAGCAACAAAAAATCTGGATCGGGGAAAATCGGTCGCTGCTGCTGCTGCTCCTAATAAAAGTCAGCCACGCCTTGGTAAATACGGGGCGTGTCTTGACATCCAAATAAAAAGGAACATGGGCAGCAGCAACGATTCGCCCATCGTACAAATGAATAAAGACATCTTTGGAGATGAGTATATTGAATACCTCGAAAAGGAGCAAATGTACGATCTTCTCGAACATAAGGAGCTGAGTGCTACTGTAATCAGCTTGTACATAAGGTAAAAAATATTTTAATTGCATTTATTTGTAATTAATTAAATGTATTGGTAATTAATCTAGTTTAAAATTTTCATTGAAGGTTTTTGTACGAGAAGGTCGTGTGCACGAGGAAACTGTCAAATAAATACTCATTCTTGTCTCCGCATAAGATGTCGATGTTCAAACTCGATCCAGACAATGTAAAACACTACATTGTAGATATGTTTTTAAGAAATAAAGAAAGTGATAAATTGTTCTTGGCACCATATAATTCAGGGTACGTAATTTTATCTTTTTTAATTGATGAGAATTTAATTTATTAGTTGTCTATAAACAAAATTGCTTAACCAATTTTTTGTTGTTGTAGGGCACATTGGGTGCTATTTGCAATCAATGCGGTCTCTGAAGTGATATACTATTTGGATCCCGTGCACGGCGATTACACCAATCACCCCAGAATAAAGAATATGCTCGACACGTAAGTAATATTCATTTATTTCTTACATATATATATATATATAAATATTCATGCTCTAATAATCACATTTATTCATTCGATAGTGCCTTAAAAGTTTATCGAGCTCAAAGAGGTGCTAAAGTGTCGAAGCAGAAGTCTAATAACATTACATGGATCTCAATAAAGTGCCCTCGTCAAACAAATAACATCGACTGTGGGTACTACATATTGAGATTCATGAAGGAGATTGTTGAGAAGAATAAAACTATTATCCCAGAAACGGTACGGTATTTGCATTATATGATTTTCATATATAAATTATCTATATATTTGATACTAACTTAATATAATATGTTCAATTTTTATATTGCAGTACTTTGCCAATTCCAGTCCATCATATTCTGAGGAAGATCTGATGGAATTAAAGGAAGAATGGTGTCAGTACGTGCTTGACATGAAAATTATTTGATTTTCTGGGAAATAGCTTGCTGCTGGGCAAGGGATCTGAATATTATATGGTAGCTAGTGCATATAATGTATATTCTGTTAGTTATTATATGTAAATGATCATAGGACACAATATATGAACATGCATATGGATCTGAATGTAGTTTAGGTTGTAAATTAGGTTATATATATATACGTATCTGAATGTAGGTAATTAGGTTGTAAATTAGGTTGTATATATGTATCTGAATGTAGTTACTTAGGTTGTAAATTACAGAGTTACATATATGTTAAAAAAGTTACAGAGTTCTGATTTATGTTCTATTGATTGTGTGAACTGATTGTCTATAATATGTTCTGTTCTACTGATTGTGAAGTGATTTTGGATCAAAAATAATTTTGGGTACAAAGATAAAAGACAGCGCTTTTTAAAAAAAGTGCCATAAAAAGCTAAAAAGCACCTTTCATTTCAAATAATTAATTTGGTGAAGAGGAAGGGATTTTGGTGGTGACCAGTTACTACTATGTGGGTTTTGCATGTTGAGCTTGTTTAAAAAATAACATAACAAAACACAAAAACAATAAGGCCTTTTACAGCGCTTGTTTAACAAAGCGTTGTAAAAGGCTTTAAAAAAAACCTTCATATAACATAATAAAACAAGGAGGTCTATTACAACGCTTTTGCAAATAAGCGCTGTAAAATACTGTTTTAAAAATAAAATAAAGAGACCTTTTACATCGCTTATTTGAACAAGCGCTGTAAACGGTTTTTATATATAACATAATAAAACAATGAGGTCTTTTACAGCGCTTATAGGGAAAAGCGATGTAAAAGAGCCTTTTAAAAAATTAAATAAGGATGCCTTTTACAGCGCTTTTTAAACAAGCGCTCTAAAAGGCCTAAGCCTTTTAGAGCGCTTTTGAAACAAGCGTTGTAAAATGCAGACCCATAACTCATATAATGGGGTGCATTTTACAGCGCTTTGTTGAAAAAGCGTTGTAAAATGTACATAACAAGTGCGCGTTATATTTAAATGTTTTATAGCGCTTTTTTAAAAGCGATGTTGTATCATTTACATCGCTCGATTCCACAGCGCTTTTTTTTATAAAAAAAACGCTGTAAATGGCTTAGAAAAAGCGCTGTAAAATTTATGTCATGTTAATCAACACAAATTTATAATCTAATCGATATTATGTTTAGATTATGTTTTCTTCTAAATACACAAGTCGAAATCTTTTTAGAATTGATCCTATTTGATTAAAAAAGTTAACTTACATGTTATTAGAAAAGTTTTATGAGTTTACTAGGCTAATTTACTTATATAAATATAAATAATATTTTTATTATAATTATCATATTAAATTTCAAATTTTATGTTGTATTTTTTTATTTTATATTAAATAATAATTTTGTTTACATTTTTGCTAATATTTTTTGTAATTTAAATACATTAGACTACTTTATTTTTTTACATATATAATGGTGTTATTAAAAATATTATATAAAGTTATATTCTCTTAAACATCATATTAAATATTAAAATAGAATTTAATATTATTGATTTATTATCTTGTTAGTTTGTTGATGAGAGTGGTGTAGAATTTTCTTAAAAAATAAATTTTTAAATAGATTTTTTAAGACCTATCTTAGTTTAAAAAAGGCCAAATCAACTCTTCAAAATGGATCTATGACATATAATAGATCAAACTTACGATTAATATTTTTACAATAAACGAACATTAATTTTTTAAGTCAAATAAAGAAGATATAAATACTTATTAAGTACTTATAACAAAACTTATATTCACTTCTTCAAATGAAACTAATAAAGACCGAACATAATGTATAACTTAAAAATCCAATAATTGTCTTTTTACTAAGCTATTATATACCTACCCTCGTGTATGCTTATTGCATTATAACACATCCAAAACACCATCAAATTATTAGTTGGTTGATCAATTTTCTTTTCACAAACATAATGTGGGTATTATTTGATGACACTCATTAATTATTGAAGTATACATAACGCCTACTTGTGTAATAAAACAAATTAGATATTTAATAACAATAATAGTCTTGATAATATACTAAAAAATTGTGATTTAAATTCATTAATTTAAGTCATGTAAACATTGATACAAAACTCATCAAGTGATCTCTTTATCCAAATGTCTTTAAGACTAACTTTTTCTTAATTCTTTTTCTCTAACTTTTCCTAATTTACTTTATAGTAACTTTTTAAACAAACATAATTAGTTTGTTTTTATCACCATTGATTTCTTAAACTTAATCACTTTTTGGATGAAGTTTCATATCGGATTATCAAATCATTTTATGGCATTAACATTTAAAATAAATTTTCTATGGTGGGGCACTCAAATATTCGATGACAACCAGAAACAATGTCTAAATTAAAGCTTGGTGGGTAAGACATCCATTTTCTATATAATTAACTGTTTAAAGATAAGATCACAACAACAATATAGTGGAAGCTTGAATTTAAGCTACAAATAATTGTATTAATAATAATAATAATAATAATAATAATAATAATAATAATAATAATAATAATAATAATAATAATAATAATAATAATAATAATAATAATAATAATAATAATAA
>NC_021161.2:3392114-3399984 GCF_000331145.2 Cicer arietinum
AAAGTTCTTTTACATAATTTAAAAAAAAAAGAGAGAGAAAAGTTCTTTTACATTACTATTTTATCTGTGTTAATAATATCTGATTTAATCAATTTTATTATACTAATGATACATGAAATATCAAACTTGTTAACTAAATCATTCAGATAATAGATCCCTTTTTATTATAAAAATAAAATAATAAAGCCCTTTAGAGTAAGTATTTTGAATTAATTAATGATAATCTATCATTATTTTTAGACTCTATAAGTTGTACTTTAGGATATCAAAATAAAATTATAACTAAATATACAAAGTTCTTTAAATTAAAACTGTAAAAAAATCCTACAAATTAAAATCTTAATCACAAGTCAAGAAAATAAATAACAAATTATTTTTTATTCATTTACTTTACTTGTGAGACTTTATTTCAAGAAATTAAATCAAATTTCTTAACAGACCGACATGCATGGTCTTATCCACTTACACATACTTTATAGCTTAAAAAATTATGTATTTTTGAATTTTTAAATCTTAATATTTTGTCTGGTTTTAAATAATAAGAGCTCAATTATTTTTATATAATCGCTCGTTGAATTTAACAAAATATTTAAAACATTTTTTCTATGTTATCTTTGAAGAATTTTAGCTAATTTATCTGATATTCAATAAAAATATGCAACATAAGTGAATTTATAAGTAGAATACACTTGAATTTATGTATATTATTTATATATTTACTTATATAATTAATTTTTATTGATTGAAGAATAAATTATTATAATTTTTCAAAGGTAATTTAAACCATACTTATTCAAAAACGGCATACTAAATAATATTTTTATCAATTTTTTAGATACTAAATTATTAATATTAATGTCTTAAATTTATATACACTATTTGATTAAAAAAAGTTATATACTGTATCACTCAATATAAAAATATTTTACAATATCATTCAATTACAATTTTCGAACATAATCCATTTAACCGTACATAATTCAAAAAGACTAAACATATCTTTGAATGTTGTATAGTTATGGTCAAAGGTTTCTTTTCAACCAATTCTTCCATGAAATGATTTTATTCAACTTTCAATCTCATGTAACCTAAGTTGGTCCTTGGCTTCACTTCAAAGGGAAGTAATTATTTTTGACAAATTTTCACAATTTTCACATTTCACTTTATTTTATGTTGCTTTAATACATGTCATTCTAGTCCATCCTTATAACACACACCTTGGTATGTTCTTGCTTTTTCAATCCCAAAAGCTACTATGAGATTCATCTCATGAATGCTTTCATCCAAAGCATATTAAGATAATAGCACTAGTGTTAATTAATTAGGGGAAAATACTTTATAAAATTAGCTTCAAATAACTATTGCAATTTAAGCTTCTTACAACACAATTAAGTTTAAGTACTTTTCCCTTGATGTGATGTACTACCTTTCTTTCTTTGATGGTCAAATTAAGTACCCAAAATGTTGATACAAATAGCTATCATTTAGGTCAATCTCATTGTTAGGGTTGATAAAAATGTTGTATATTTATAATAAATTGATATTAAAAAGTATTTTTCACGCTGATATAAAGACGATTAACATTTATTTTTATTTTTTGCTACAATTATATTAATTGGTTTATCGTCTTATTTGTCAAGATATATAAAAATATATTAATAATATTATTTAAACTTTTATTTATGAGAAGACAAGTATCCTTGAATCAATAATGTACCACTAGCATATTAGATCATTCAAAATCAAAAACTTCCTCATCTACTTTCTTTTTACACTTCTCAGGGAGAATGAATTTAAGTGTGGATTCAATAAAGTAAATATTGACAAGACACTAGCTTTTATCAAGATTCGTAATCTTATGCTCACAATAATATTTATTTTTTTCAGTTTTAGAGACTTTCAATTTTTATTGTTTGGTTTCCTTGCAATCTTATTTTTGTATATAAAAATATTTATAAGTTATGACATTACTTAAGAATTTGTTGGTAGTCAAAATAACAACAAATTCACTACTTGTTTTTCTTTTTTGACAAATAATTTAATACTTTTGAGCTAATATGATTAAATAACATTTTAATAACCATACGAAATATTCCCTATCATTTATAATTTAGTAGTAACTAATTTGCTTTCACAAATTTATTGAATACACAAGTGAATCTCCTCCAACGTAATTTTCTCTAAATACAAAAGTAATTAGCCGTGAATAATTATTTAAAAAAGAAATCTTATTGTTTAAAAACATATAGTGTGTTTAATTCTGCATTTAACCACTAAATATCACATCTCAAAGTAAATTTAAATTTAAAGTGAAAAAGTCAAAGCTACAAAATCAAGCTTATGTCTCAACGTGAAAATTCATTGTGATTCCATGAAAGCTAAACAAATGCGTGATAGGTACATGAAGTTTAAACTAATAAAAAATCACAATTTTTATTGAACAATTTAAGTTTTATTTTGAAAAAATTAAAATTTAACTAGCATATAAGGATTTTGAGGCTGTGTATAATGGCTCAAATTGCACAAGGCAATATGTTTAGCAACACTTTTGCACCACGTTCCAATAAAAAATGGTATGAATTTTTAGAAGCTACAAACAAACTTTGAACTTACCACACGTTTAATGTCTTGCTACCACAAAAAACAAAGAGCCCATATAATATAACATATTCTACTATACAAAAGATTCAATTTTTGTTTTCCTAACTACTAAGAATAATCAATTGTATTATAAAACAATAAAATTGATCTCTACAAAATAAAATAAAAAATTGACAACAATGATAGATTATACAATAAATTTATAATTTATCTAATTATCAAACTATTTGAGGTTTCTTTTCTCCCTTAAATTTCACACGCTCCGTTTTTAACATTTCAAGTAAAAAATCGTTCCATGTGTCTATAGGTCCTGGCAAACACCAATGAACACAATCATTATATAATGTAACATTTTCATTTGGCAAATGTCCATATCTGCTTGGATGTCCATCTGGTCTCAATAACATAGCTTGTGTAGTATCAAACAACCTAACTTTCTTCAAACCATTCTTTTTGGCCTTCTTTTGAGCAATTTTATATTCCTCCAATTGAATCATATATAATTCCATATTAGTGCTCTCTAATCTTGTTTCACTACTCTTAAATGGTTTAGTCCTCAAACAATTTCCACCTTCATTCCATAACCCATTCTCAAAATGTGATGGTGCAAATGTCCTTAAAAATGTAACACCCTTATAATTTTCTAAACTATTTAAGGCTTGTAATGCTGTTTTAAAAGCCTTTCTATAACCATAATACATTGTTAAGTCGGTGACATTTTCTAAGAGACAATAATGACATCCAACAATTTTTCCTTTTTCAAAGAATACCATTGGTTTGAAGAACCAATGTCCTCCATTTATAATGACATAGTCAAAACCTTCAATTTGTGATGTCCATTTATGATCAAATTCATCAAGGTGAATATTGTAGAGACCAGTGTGAGTTGGACCATCTGAATTTTCTTGTTTTGCTTTTACAAGAAAAGGTGACCAAAAAAAAGCCATTGTGAAATTGTAACTTGGGTATCTCCATCTCATGAAATAATCATCTTTTGTATATGATACATCTATGGGCCATTCCACCTGAAAAAAACAAAGTTTATTTTTTCTTTTTAGGGATTTAACAATTTTTTTAACAATAAAAAATACAAGCACACACAATTTTTAATAAAATAAAATAATTTTCTCTGACCCTACTCACCAAAATTTTGTTATAAACTAAAACTAAATAAATAAAATAGTTTAGGGGGTGATGGGTCTTTCATATTGGATTAGATTGAAGTGGCAAATATTCAGTATTCACATAAAAACAACAAGTGAGGCCCAAAAAGGAGATAAATTAGTTGGATTGTCAAACCATTGTTAGCATCATGCTTTTTTGGTGTCTTGTCTTTTGATTACATATTCGACAACTATTTCACTGTCAACTTAACTTTATTAAAATCAATAAAAGACAACAACGCATACTAACTTTTGAAACCAAACACATATAATTATTTTAAATTGAATGTAATCTTTATATGTAGTTCAGACATCTAATCTAATCAATAGAGTTCAATAAATTTTTAATTCATATAAAGTTGTTAAATTTTGCTATCAGTTTTCATTAAAAAATTTGTATTTTTTAGTTTATGTAAATATCACAATTTTCAATTTTACTCCATATTATAGAAATTAAAATTTAAAATAATAATATATATAAAAACTAAAATGTGCAGAAAAAAATTAGAGATTAAAAGTAAAATATAATAATTTTAAGAGATTACAAATTTATTTAATCCAATCAAATATCATCATGTTATTATTTCATAAAATACATAAAAAAATATTTTATGAGTAAAATTTGCAATTATTTTATTTAGAAGACATTGTTCTCCCAGAGACTAGTTGGATCAGTGTTTTTATTTTATTTTTTTAGAAATAACTGGACGAGTGTTGTGAAGGTATATTTTAAGTTTTTATTGAAATAAATTGTATATTTAATAGATGAGAAGATTCAGTTTTTTGTTTTAATTCTTTGATTTTTAAAGGAATTAGAGTATAATAATTGAAGTTTCAATGGAAGATAGAAAAATCTAATCATAAATTATTTAGTCAAAATTTAGAATCAAATTCTTATGAATAAGTTATTTTTCACTGAATTTCATTAGTCACTCAATTATATCTTCTGATGCACTTATTAATTAATTATAAACAATATTTTAGGAGGTAACTCGAAAGTAAAGAAAAGCAAGAACTGAATTTAATTAATAAAATAAAAATAAAAAAAGCAGTGAGTTGAGAGTGTGTTCATGTGGCCTTGTTAGGGACATAAAGAACATTCAAGGTGATATTGCCAGAGTTTACATAGCGTGCAAAGATTCCATTTGGCATGCTTTCTTCATAATCATTACTTATTAGATAAATCAACACTGTAAATATAGTTTTTGTTTTTTATATTATTTCTTTTTCTTTAGATATTTTTTCTCTCCCAACAGATATTTTAATTTATTCTTATAAAACTTCTTTTACAAAATTCATTCATCTTTTTCTTTTTTGATATAACTAAATTCATTCATGTAAATCTATATTAAAAAAATTTACAAAATAAATTTAATCATATTTCAGTATATAATTATTTGGGGGGTATGTTTTATATGCAATATAACAAAATAACATTGAGTAAAAAAAAGTATGATAGTAAAATATAATTAAATAAATGTGTAAAAGTTATATACTACTTACTTAGTCATTAAACAATAATTGTTACAAGATTATCCAAAATAAGTGTTATTTATTTTTTAATGTGAAATTAATAATTTTACTTCAAATTTAATATTGTATATATCACTCTAAATTAGAAAGAAAAAAAGTCATTATAATTCACTCTGTATCTTAAGGTTTCCTATTACCCAATAATAAATAGTGATAATTAAATTGGTAAATTTATTAAACTTATTCATTCATTCATTCATTTGTTTTTTTTTTTCTTCCATTTATGAGAACAAATTAAAAGTGTTCTAAAAAAAGTTAAACTTAAAAAGGACAAATTCAAAAGAAGTAATTCAACTGTTAATTTTTTTAATTGTCACTTTTTATACAATTTTTTTTTTTTTTTGTCAATTTAATTGTCAGTTTTATCATGAAAATTTTCTCTTACCTTATCAATTATTTATCCTTACATTAAGATAAAGTAATCAGACTAATGAAAAATAAGGATATATGTCAAAATTATTTATTAATTAAAACAATTTTCTGATTTTGTACCCAAAAAAATTATTTTCTATTCTATACAAAATAACATTAAAAAATATAAAAAATATATACTTCTTCACTTTTAATTATCAAAATTTAGATTAAATATATCAATTTTCTTTTAGTTCAAATGGTTTGATATAGATATAGTATTTCCGTAAAAAAAAAAAGACTACAATACAATACTAGTATTTCATACTACTACTGTATTTTAATATATGCAACATATTTTATTTTACTTATTTGTCAAAAAAAAAAATGTAACATATTTTCTAAAGTCGACTTTATTATTACACATGGACTGAAGCACATAAATGGGCCTCGTTGACATAACCTTATTAATTGAATTAAATGAGTGCTGAAATTGAGAGTTTATTTGTCAAACCATACATGAGGTTACTTCACAGTTTAAACTAGACATTTGTGAAAGAGGGTAGAACATCATTGATGACTATTTTTTTTTTTTTTTTTTTTATCAACGTGAATTAAAATATCTATGAATTGTCATTGAAGAGAATAGTGTATCATTGATTGAAACTTTTTTAATTTAATATTTATATATCATTTGTGTAAAAAAAATTATACAATAAATCAATTACAACCAATAAATTATTAAATAAATTTACCTTATACTATAACTATCTTAAGAGTCATGTATATGAATATTTGTGATGTGTTGATAGTGTAAAATTATTTCAAAAATGTAATGATAACTAAACTCAAATTTTGTATCAGATGTAATAAAATATCAAATCACTTAACACGAAAGCAACTATAATTAATCTAAGAAATAAAAAGGGAACAAAGCAAATAATTAAAAATGATGATAACAAGTTTTAGAGGTTGCAAATTAAAATATTAAAAAGAAAATGAAGAAGTGAAACTTACCCTTGATAGAAGACAAATCAATGACTGCATATGATTTCTACCAACTGAATCTCCAACAAAAGCCAAAGTTTTTCCTCTAACAATTTCAAGAAATTGAAAAGGATTGAAAATTGGAAGTTCACATTCATTTGGTTTCCATCTCCACTTCATGAAATCAGAATCAGGCCTTCCATACTTCATGCAATTTTGATGTTCATGAATAGCCCAACATGTTTTGTTTGTGTAATATGGTGCTTTTGGATTTGGCACCCATTCACCATTAAAAATGTCACATTCTTTCAAAGATGTTGAAGGTAAAGTTTCTTGCTCAATCAAATCAATATTTGAATTTGGTGCCTTAGATTTGGTCCTAATCAAGAGTACAGATGAACCAAACAAAGGATAAGATAAAGGGGTGACAAGAACAATAATTATCACAAATATTGCTATTAAAATAATTTTGGGGATTATTTGTTTTTTGTTGTTGTTGTTCCCATATAGATGTTCCTTGTCTTGGAACTTCATTTTTTGAAGGGATGGAAAAAGAGAGAAACACAAGAGAAATGGGTACAGGGAAAGATGAAATGAGTTTTGGTCTATATAAGAGATTAGCTTTTGGTGTAAAAAATTTTAATTGAGCAATATATTATAATCATTTATAGACATAATTATAGAAATGGTTATGATAATTATAGAAATGGTTATGATAAAATTTAAATATATTTAGTGATTGTGATTGACTGATAAAATAAAAAAAATTTATACCGATGATTTATATATAAATAGTTGCTTTGATCAGTTGCAATTGAGTATTTTTTATATAAACTATTTAAAATAGACTTGAATAGTATATGATATTCTCACTTTTTTTTTTCTTTTTTCATATAGAAAATAGTTTTATATAGCAATAATTAGATTATGGTAAAATTAATCTAGAAAGGGTTAATATGTAAAAAAAAATCAATTTTTCAATAATAATATTTTAAATGTAAGTTTTCGTTTGGAGTGCCAAATTCAAATACTCGTTAAAGCAATCTTTATTTTTTAATATGTTAGAACAATCTTTGATAATATTTTATCTTTTAATTGAGTGTTTTAGATTATTAGAATCTATTTATTTAAAAAATCCAAGATGATGATGATGATAATAATAATAATAATAATAATAATAATAATAATAATAATAATAATAATAATAATAATAATAATAATAATAATAATAATAA
>NC_021161.2:3400685-3436269 GCF_000331145.2 Cicer arietinum
ATAATAATAATAATAATAATAATAATAATAATAATAATAATAATAATAATTTCTAGATATAGATATAATTTTAAAAATTACAATTTTCATAGGTAAAATCAATTTCATTTATAGGAAAAAGATTCAATTAGTATATAATGACACCATAAAAGACATGTATATATGTAAAGCTAATTATATCTTGTTATATAGATTCTTGTGCATGCATTTTAAAAAATAATATCACATTGTGACATAATAATATGATATGATTTACAACTTTGTAAACTATAAATCTTTTGTATTGTCACTAGTTATTAAACTCATAAAATTTAACTAATAAAAATTAGCCTAAAAAATCTCAAATATTCTTGAAAAAATACTTGTATGCCTTCATTTTCCATAAGTCACAAAAATATATATTTTATGAAGATAAATACTAGAAGCAATTTGTTTTTATCTATTCTTTAATAGTACTAGATAAAAATTGATAGTAATCACTCCAATTAGAGAATAGATCACACAAAACCAAGAGTAGAAAACCTCATATTTTAAATGGATACTAAAATATATATTCGGAAGTGCAGGGAATCTAATATATACACATATTGATGATGTCTTTTCATAATAACAATACACATTTCCATAAAAAGAATGATAGGTTAGCAGTATTAATATATGCGCCGTAAGAAGTTGTTTAACACTTAAGAAGAGGCTGAATAAGTAACAATTTAGTATTTAAAATGGCAACCAATATTGAAGGATTTTTTTTTCAACTAGGATATGTCAGATTCGAATTTGAGACAAGACGTTTAATTTAACAATATCGATATTTGTCAGTTAAATTAAGATTTAAAAACTAAATAATTTGTTTTACCAAAAGAGTAGTTTATCATGTAGATATTCGTGCAAATATTTTAAGAAATAAAATTATTATGACACAATACAATAGTGAAATGTGATTGGATACACATGTAAAATAATTTGTACTGCATTAGTGTACAATTTGGATAAAATATGTTGGAAATCAAGAATGTTCTTGGTTTTGAGTGTTAGAAAAACGGAGATCGTTCAATGTTCTCCGTATTCAGTTTTGTAATTCAAGTTAAGTTTGAGTGTATGTAATCAACTAACTAGCTAACCAATTGTTTAGTTAGTTAGGTAGGTAGAATTTAGTTAGAAATAATGTAATAAAAGCTAGGATAAATAGCATATTCATTTCTCAATAAAGATTACACATTCATATCATTCTTTTCTTTTCTGGTTTTTACTTCCATTGCAACTGTTTAAACACTAACAATTGATATCCAGAGCAAGGTTCATTGATCTAAATTAAAGAGTGAAAAACACGAGTGAAGTGTGAGGATCAAACACGAGTGTAGTGAGAATTAGTTCAAGTGCAAACAATGGAAATTGTCCAGCCCACATGCCACATTTCGATGGAAAAGATTTGGATAGATGGAGAATGCAGATTCAAGCATTGTTTGAATTTCAAAAAGTGTTGAAAATCATAGAGAAAGATTTTGAAAATCTGGGATCCAATCCAACAGAGAAGCAGATGTTGAATTTTAAAGAAAACAAGAAGAAAGATTGCAAGGCCACCTTCATTCTTCATCAATGTCTTGACACAACCAACTTTGATAAAATGTATGATGCAAGCAGTGCAAAAGAAGCATGGGACATTTTAGAGAAGTGTTATTCTGGAGGAACCAAGGTCAATAAAGTAAAGTTGCAGACCTTACATAAATAGTTTGAATTGTTGCAGATGGAGGAACAAGAGAAGGTTTCAAATTTGATTTCAAGATTGAGGAGTATCACAAATCAGATGGCTAGTTGTATGATGACTCTTCATCATATGAATATTTTTCATTGTTTTTAGTTTTATTTATCTTTTATTCATTAGTTAATTTAAGGAGTTGTTTGATATATTTTGTTAATTTTATATTTTTTCTTTAATGAAATGTTTATGTTCTTATTTCCTTGATTTAAGCAGTGCTGAATTTTGGTGAGAAATCAACATGATACGTGTGGAGTATTTCAGTCATATATGGAGTTGTAGATGTCCAGTTGGAGTCAAACAAAATGCAAATGAAGGCTACGATCCATAGCTACAACTTTCATGAAGACTTCGAAACCAAATTCAGACTCAAAAAAAGAGAAAAAATCACTACACTCCAGATAGAAGATGTTTTGCGCTTGAAGCATGCCCCAAGCGCGCCACAAGCGCATTTCACCCTGAAGCCATTGTCAATCCGCGCCTGAAGCGCGCGACACGCAGCATAACACATTAAAACTCGTTTTTCTCACTTTTTATGGATCTTTTTGACTATTGGAAAGTGGGGAGACTTGTGTCCTAGCATATAAACTCAAAGAAGTCGTTTCTAACATCATTTGAGCAGTTTTATCAATAATCATTCATGTATATTTCTTGTAATTCTTCTCTAATCTCTATCTTTTGTATCTCTGTAATGAGTAACTAAACCCTATTTATTAGGGATGAGTGTAACAAGATGAAATCCTTATTTTTATGATTTGATTTCTATTTATATGAATGAGATTATTGAATTATTTTTCTCATCTTTGTGCTTAATGCTTTTTATTGCTTGATCAACATTAAAATGTTCTAGGATTCATATTTTGAAATGGGAGTGGACTTTACCAATGTTCGAGATGACAAATTCATGAATTTATAGTATAGGGATGGATGCAGGTCATGAAACAAATTAAATTAGTTGCAAATGCAATAGTTTAACAAGAGAATTCATGTACGGTAATATTTAATTCTAATCTTAAATCCACTAAGGAATTTGGGGTTACTTTGGAATTAAAGGTTCTGTCACTAAGACATTATGGCAAGAATAATAAAGAGAATTCGGTAATAATTCAATAAAGGAATTCAATGACTAGGATCAAATTAGATACCAAGGTTGGATTCCAAGTGAAACTCATCCTTGACATTTTTCTTATTATAAAGGATCACTTTTATTACTGTTGTTAATTTCAAATATTATTTCAATCAACTTGGAAACTTTTTGTTTAATTTTAGTAATTAAATATAATTCGATAGTAACACGCAATCTTTAAGTTTGACACTCAGTACTATTGTTTTATTATTACTTGCAACGATTCAGTACACTTGCTGAAAGGCTATCACTGTGGTGAGAAGCTTATTGAGCATAAACTATATGAAAAAATATTGAAATCTTTGCATCCCAGGTTCAATTATGTTGTGTGTGCAATATAAGAATCTAAAGACATTTCCACATTGAGTCTTGAAAAATTGTAGAGAACTTTAGAAGCAAGAGAGTTGAGAATGGATGAAAGGAGTGGGAGTAATTTTGGGAATTTGACATTGGTAGCAAATTCTAACAAGAAAGGAGACTAGAAAAAGAAATGGAAAAAGAATAAATTCAATAAACCTAATGACGAGTCTGAACCTTCATCAGAATAGGGAAATACAAGTGGGAAAATCCAAAGGAATATCAAAGAGTTTTGACAAGAAGAACGTGCAATGTTACAAATATGAGAAGTGTGGACACTTTGCTAATGAATGTTGGAATGGCAAAGGAGGGAAACACAAAAAAAAAAAAGAATATGAAATTTGTATTGCTCAAGAATGTTCTTCGTCTGACTAAAATATAGTTTTGTTGTTGGCTACCACAAACAGAGAACGTTCTCTGTTTTCAGTCACAAACGGAGAACGTTCTCGATTTTCATACACTTGTTGATGGCTACTACGAACGAATAACATTCTTCGTCTCAGTTCTGGTTTCCTAATACTAGTTGCTCTAATCAGCTGACAAGCCAGAGGGAATGGCTGGTTGATACATCAAGAAGGAGCAAGATCAGGTTTGTTGATGATAGAACTTTGGAAGTTGAGGGAGTTGGCAGCATAGTGATCAAAAGAAGAAATGGAAAAACAACAGAAAGTGAGGGAGAAGATGTGCTGCTGGTGAAACTAGAAGATGATGGTTCATAGAAAGTTAATGATGTGGAGGTTGCACAGGACCCAAAAAGTGATGCAGTGGACGTGTTGCAAGCTAAATCAAAAGATGAGCGCTCAAAATTACAGAACCAGTTGAATGCAGCTCAATAAGATCTAAAGAAAGAAAAGGAACATACTCTCCAGACTGAGAAGGAGAAGTTAAAATCTATTGATGAGTTGAAAGAACACACAAAAAGTGGCTAAGGAAGCAAATAAGAAACTCAGTGAAGCATTGGTGGCTCCAAAACTGGCTAAAGCAGAATCTGAGATTGAAAAGTTCTGAGTTATTAAATTAGAACAAGCTGGAATTGAAACTGTGAAGAAGAAGGAAGAAGAATGGCAGAAAGAGCTTGGAAATGTGACGAACGAGAAAGCAGTTGCGTATGCTATTGGTGTTCACACCTTTTTTTGGTAAAGCAACTCATTTGGTTGATAGTACTAACCGAGTTGGACATTTTCAAAAAGTGCTTACATCTATTGGAATTTTCTACATTTATTCAATTGCTATTGGAATTCTTATTGAGCTTATAGTGATGTATCCAATACAACATAGAAAGTATATATATGGAATTGACAATCTTTTAATGCTTTTGATTAGTGGAATTCCAATTATACTGCCAATTGTTTTGTCTGTTACAATGACTATTGGTTGTCATAGGTTTTCACATCAAGCTGCAATCGCAAAAATAATGACAAATATTGAAGAAATGACTAGAATGGATGTTCTTTGCAGTGATAAAATTGGAACTTTCACTTTGAATAAGCTTAGTGTTGATAGAAACTTGATTGAGGTGTTTGCTAAGAGTGTAGATAAGTACTTTGTGATACTTTTAGCAGCTAGAGCTTCTAGGACTAAAAATCATGATGGTATTGATGTTGCAACTGTTGGAATGTTTTTCGACCCACAAGAGGCAAGAGCTGGTATCAATGGAGTGCATTTTCTTCCATTCAATCTTGTAGACAAGAGGAATGCTCTTACCTATATTGATTATGATGGATATTGACATAGATCTAACAAAAGGGCTCCTGAATAAATATTGAACCTCTGCAGCTACAAAGAGGGTGTGAGGAAAAGGGTTCACGCAGCGAATGACAAGTTTGCGCAGTGGGAACTTCAATCTTTAGGCGTTGCTTGTCAGGAAGTACCTGAGAGAACAAAAGATAGTCCTGGTTCACCATGGCAATTTGTTGGTCTGTTACCACTATTTGATATTCCTAGGCATGATAATGCATAAACAATTCAAAGAGCTCTTGAACTTGGTGTCAATGTCAAGATGATTAATGGGGATCAGCTTGCCATTGGTAAAGAAATAAGTAGAAGGCTTGGAATCAGAACCAACATGTATCCATCATCTGCATTGTCTAGTCAAAACAAAGATGCTTCTACTTCATATCTTCCTATTGACGAGCTGATTAAGATGGTTGATGGAGTTAAGAAGATTGCAAAGTGTAAAATCACTTAGAAACTTGATTAAAGGAGAGTGTTGGAAACCAAGAATGTTCTTGATTTCGAGTGTTAGAAAAGTGGAGAACGTTGAACGTTCTCCGTATTCAGTTTTGTAATTCAAGTTAAGTTTGATTGTATGTAATCAACTAACTAACCACTTGTTTGATTAGTTAGTTAGGTAGAATTTAGTTAGAAATAATGTGATAAAAGTTATGTATAAATAACATATTCATTTCTCAATAAAGATAACAATTCATATCATTCCTTTCTTTTCTGGTTTTTACTTTCATTGCAACAGTTTAAACACTAACAAAATCATGTTGAAATTCGTTATGATGGAGATTTTTTTAGATAGTCAATATATGTAATTACTTGTTAATTTTGTTTGAAGAATGAGTTGAATTCATAACTTTGCTGTCACAAGACTTGAGATAGATTAGTCTTTGTAGTTGTGTATGAAAAATACCCAACTTACACTAAAAAATTCAACTAAAATATTTCTTACAATCTGATATGTTAATGAACCAAATTAATTTTAATAGTCAGGTCTCTCACACATTTTCTTAGGATGAATTCCAAAATAAGAGGATCTAAATTCATCCATACATTTAGTAACTAAACCCATATAACAAATACTTTCTTTTTTATTACAATATTTTCCACCTGTCTTGTTAAAGACACTTGTTATAATTTTTATTAAATTTTCATAATATATTGAAATTATTAATTTATTTATCACACATAATTTTTCTAGGAAAATCATACACAAATTTATTAGTTATTTTTTCAAATAATTAGTCTTACTGATAGTTTGTATAATAAGATCAGTGGTAGCCTTAAAGACAATTTTTTTAAAGACGCTAATTTTTTTATTTTCAAATGAAAAACAGTTGTTATGATTTTCATTAAATTTTTATAATTTATTGTATTTATTTATCACAGTTTTTTAAGAGAAATAATACACAAATTTATAAGTTACCTTTCTAAACAATTATTTCTGTTGATATAATGTATAATGGATGGAATTAGGTCCTACTATATATCCTATAGAAGCCTGTGTCCCCAACCTATGATAGATCTAGGCCGAGCCATTTTTATTTTAATTAGATAGTTTTAAAGGTTTTAGTCTTCATCTATTTAATAAAAAGGATATATATACTTTAAGTCATTCGTGAATTTTTTATGTCTAACATGCCAATTTATTTTATTAAGTATAAATAATTTATTATTACTATTATTGTTATATATCAAAATTTTGTATATTGTATTAAATGATCATATATACTTGCTAATACTTTTAATAATTTAAGAATATTGATCTATATAATTTCATATGTATAGGCTTTACGGTCAAAGTGAGTTTAATAAGCTACCATCCCAATAGCAGGCCTCCAGGCCAAGTGATGAAGGCTCTAATATTTTTTATAATATATATTCAATGAGGGTGAATATTTTTATTTTATTTTTGTTAGAGATATTTTTAATTCTTAGAAAATTAAACTTTTAATTTTAGTTTTTTAAAAAAATTTATTCACTTCTAGTCTTTATTTTGATTTTATAGAGAGTCAACATGTATTAAATTTTTCCTACTTTTATTTCAAATAATAAATGTTGCTTGTACATATTTTTTTGAGAGGTTTTTAGTCCATTTTTTACCCAATCTCTTTGTATCATAAAAGAAAAACACATGTATTAAATTACTAAGATGTAATACAAACCAATGGATTAACATTTTGAAAGTTAACCATTGGATTAACACCATATTTTTTCTTTTATCAAAGTTGGTTGTCATCTTATCTTTTTAATTAATGTATTTGATTCTCTTTCTCTTCTTCTCTTTATCTCTCTCGCATATATATCTCTCTCAAAACCTAAAATCTTAACCACCACTCTATGTACTTTTTCGGCCACCACTAGTCTACAATACCCTACCATCAATTTCACATTTTTAAGTGTAAAAGATTGAACGTCATCATTCTTTCTCTCATCACCAGTTCTAATATTAAATGTGTAAGTTCAATTGCTTATTTTATTTTATTTTATTTTACTATAATATTATTTTTTTTATAATTATTTTTCTTTATCATTATATTTCTTCTTACTTATTGATCGTTCTCATTTATCATCTTTATTTTTTATTTTCAAGAATATATATTTTATGATTTTTTTTTACACACATCAGAAGTGTATGTATTTTGATAGAAAACTAATATAATTAATATTTAAAACATATTGTAAATATTTTGTATGAAATTTGATGTGTTTACGTGGAAAAAAAATTAATTTTTATAATTAGATGAAATCATCTAATTTTGAGTTTGTCCTTTACTCTATCAATGAGATGAAAATAGTGTGGGGTGGGTCAAATAATACTTCTCCACAACGGTCATCAATATTTATGAATATTTATGAGATACCTTGTTTTCAGATAAATTAGTGAATATTTAGAATTCAACACACACGCAAAAAGAAAATTATCAAACTATATAAAATTTCATTGTATATTATATTAATATTGTATAATTGTATATATACTTTCTCTCCCTCTATATCTCTCTTCTTCTCTCTCAATCTATTATATTATTGGTAACTTAAAGTGGTATTCTTCACCTTCATTCAATAGGTATCAATTTAGCATTATTGTGGATAATTTCACTAAAATCTACAAGTACAGGTATATTTTTACTTCCCTAACTTCATTCGTAGATCCACTCAGAAAAAAAAAAAAAAAAAAAAAACTTATCCATTCATATTTTCGTCATGCACCAAGACCATATATGTCGAAGCAATAATGTGAATTTTTAATTTTCGACTTAGAGACACTAATTCTGTTTGGCAAGTATAAACCGTTGATTTATAGTTAATAAGCTGTAATTTGTTTATAAAACACATATATTTTTGTAAAGAATGAAAATAATTTTAAAATAGGTTTTTATCTAAAAAAACATTTAATGGTATTACATAAATTAGATTATTTAAAATTACATTTATTAAAAATTAGTTTAATAAACATAAAATAAATTTTCATGGAAATTTATATCTATCCGTCATATCAACTTCTAATTTTACAAAATATTTCTGATTGATTCACTTAGCTTAATTCTCATCCACTTATCACTGTTTTTTTTTTCTCAACCTACATATTAGTTACCAAAATTTAAAATAAAAAAATTATCTTGCCACGAAGTTCTTTCTCTAAAATCTTTTTCTAGTGATAGAGTTAATTGTAGGTATATTTTATTTTCTCTAATTTCTATCATTATAGTTTAAAATTTTCATTAGTGATTCACTATCTAAGTAGAAGATTTATTTGGTTAGTATTATTTTTTAGAAGTAAAAGATATTGCATAAAATATTCATTTTCACTCACTTTTTAATTATTCAATTAAACATGGACATAAAATTCAATTATTCTTTATCTATTTTCTTTATTTTCTCATCTTTCTAAATAAAGTAAAATACTCATATAATAAAATATATACACGTATTAATCTTCTCACATTCAAACAAAAGATACATAAATAAATATACAATTAAAAAAATATATTAAAAATGACACACTATATAAACTGACAATATTGTAGTTTATGTCACATGCATCTAAACATATATGTGAATTCTTTCCATTCATCCACTTGGAGAAGACAACAATAAATACACACATATACTTTTTGCACCCCCCAACCATACTTTTTGCATTCTCTTCTTATAGAGAGAGGAACTTCCCTCTACATTAACCAAAAAAGGGTTCAAAACATTTCAAAATTCAATCACTCCGTAAAAGGGTTTGTTTCTCTTCCTTTTGAGTCATCAATTTTAATTTTCTTTTTCTTTTTCTTATTGTTGTTGTTTTTTTTTTTTTTGTGTGCAATGAATGAAAAAACTAAAAAAAAAAAACTTTCATTTGTGGGCAGAATCAACAATGAGGAGACTGAAAAATTTGATGGTGACTCTTAAAGCTAAAATAAAGTCAATGAAGAATAAGAAGACTTATAATAAGGTGGAGAAAAGTGAGAGTATGAGAAACGAAATAAGGAGCATGAAGGCCAAAAAGCTCATTGAAAAGACTCTCAAACTAGCTGATTTACCTAAGTCCAACACTTATATATTTTGACGCTTTAGATTATTTTTTAATTCATTGCTTTTTTTATAAAAAGAAAAATTTAGACGATAATTAAATTCACAATTTTATTAGTATAAATCAACTCTTTATCAATTAAACGAACTTTGTTATTTTTATTTTTGTTCATTGTTTTAGATGATGGTAAAACATAAATTGTAAATGCAAATTATATTTTAAATTTACTCATTTATATATTTAACTTTACTCATTATGTTCTTCCTATGTGGTTTAAATGTTGGTAACATCTACCGTGAACCAATCTAACCACACATATATTTTGGTAAATATATAGCTCTAGTATTTGGATATTGCGAAGTGAGAACAAGTGTGATTTTTCTTGTGTATTTACACATGGAACCAAATAAAGTAAATCTTGTGAGATAATATTTTTTTGTTGACAAAATATTTGCTTATTTTTTGAATCTGAATAATAGGAATATTCAGAATTAAAACTCTTGTGAGAAAAAGTATTACGGTCCATAAGATTAATCTCTATAATTGGATGTAAATAATTTATGCAAAAAAATCATTTTTTCTTAATCAAGAAAAATAAATACAATATTAGACACACTTATTATTTTGTATCCAGTCGATTTGCACATTTCTTTCAGAGCTATATTAGGAATTAAATCCATGTGTTATTTTTGGTTGGGCAGTATAGAAACATTTTATATTTTGATAAAATGGACATAAATTGAAGTTTTTTTAGGCAATATATTGTGAGATTTTATTCTTTTCTTTTTTTATTAAAAGATTTTATTCTTTTCAATTGCTTAATAATGTAATCTTTAAAACATTCCATTCGATTCCAGGTAAAATAGACAATGTAATGAAGGGTATAAAAATATTACTAAATAAGTCTTGAATAAATAAACAATGGGTCATATTTCTTTCAAACTTGAATGATGATTATGGTTGCACAAAGGCTCAATTAGATTCAAAGAAATTGATACAAAGGGGTCAAAGTTACAATCTGTTCAACGTTGAGTCTCAAAACAAATTTTAAATAAAAATCTTGATAAAATGAAATAGAGCATTTTAACATTAACAATAATTTTTTATCATAATTTTATTAAAATTTCTACCTTTTTATTTTTGAATATACAAAGTATTTTAATTAAATGTCATGTGTTGTATCTTTTTATATTTGTGAGAATTTTTACTTGTTACTTATACTTTTTTAGGCCTAAATAAATATCAAAATGTAATTTTTCCATAGTTTTAAAGTCCTTGCTTTACTAATTTGGGTCTTGATCTGACTCTGTAAATTTTTCCATAGTTTTCAGTGTAAACTTTTTTGTACAGCCAACTAATAATAATCATTCTTATGTATAATTCATGAAGTAGTTACCAATAAAGTCGACTTCTTTTATGTAAAAAATAAAATAATTTTAATTATTTAGTGATTTATAATTTTTTGACATTATAAAAAACTATACCAACAATACATTTAATTAAATCAATAAAAAATCTCAAATTTCTAATTAACCATTAAGAATAAATAAGTGATAAAAGTTAAAGGAGAAAAGTAATGCTAACGTTACTGGTTGTCTGAGCAACAACAGTTACAGGTCAAGAACAGAAAATGTAAGCTTGAGAGTTGAGAGTGAAAAATGCAAATAGCATTTGTCTTTTATGAATATTTATTAAAAAACTAATAATGTAATTTAATTTAAAAAGTTTACAACAATAAAGGTGTCGTGGTGTAGTTGGTTATCACGTCAGTCTAACACACTGAAGGTCTCCGGTTCAAGTCCGGGCGACGCCAAATAAGTTTATTTATTTTAAATTTATGAAGAAGAAAAAAATGATATAAAGCCTCTTTATACCGAAAATATATAAATAAATTAAATCTTTTAGCTGCAACCTGTATGGAACATTTTGCAGACTGTTTCCTTCAATTCAAATACCCCTGTCGTGTCCATATACTAGATGGTACCATTATGGTCCGATAAATATAAACCATTTATATAATAATAAAAAATGAATGCAACGGTTCAAGATTCGCGCGCAACTTTTTTTATTTGTTATCTGATTCAACTTAGGTAATCCAATTAAACCATAATTCAGAAGTCTTAGTTTGATCTTTAGTTAAGTTTTTAAAACATTACTAGCAACAAGTATAACAAGTGGAGTATAATTGAAAGGAGTGCAAATCCGACATATACCGATAACATAAAGAAATTTAAGAGAAAATGCATTACATCATTGATTCATTGTTATAAATTTCTTTCTAAAAAATATTAATGAAAAAAAATTATGCACTTTTAGTGTAATCCAATTTGACATTGATAGTTAATAATAATTGTTGATTTTATCATATCACCATATAATTGTAAATGCAATTATAAAATAATTCTACAATCAACGATTTGTGTTATGTTTACACTAACATTACAAGTCATTAAACTTAAAAAATTAACATACAGCGAAATCATTCAACCACACCTCTACTATGAATCTACACCCCCATTTTTGTTACCCACATCACTGAATATTGCTACCCACACCTCCATTTTTGCTATCCACACCTCTCAATTTTTGTGTAAAAACGAAATACCTAAATTGATCTTGCCTATTTATAACATTTTTAACTATAACCTCTTATTTTATCTTCATCTTCAATCATTCTCATTGTCTATCATTTAAATCAGGTTTGCATCAATTGTTGTTCTTGTTCTTGTTTTTTTACAATGTGTAGTTGTTGTTCTTGTTCCCGTGACACTATATTTTTTCGTAAACCCAGAAACCTATGTGAACTAAGTTCACGTACGTGAACTCAGTTGCGTATGCAAACTAACGCTGTCCATAAATCTACATGAACTGAGTTTGAGTACGCAAACTCAGTTTGCGTAAAACCTACGTGAACTATATTCACGTATGTGAACTCAATTCACGTAGGTTCTATGCATACTTGGTTTATGTACGTGAACTCAGTTCACGTATGTTTTACGTAGACTGAGTTTTTTGGGCAGAGTGAGTTTGTGTAAGTGAACAAATATTGTGTCGCAACATACTTGATTGTGTTTTAATTTTTATTATGATATGATTATGCAGAAATGGTGCCACTATGTTTACTTATAGAGCATGTTGAGTTATAATTAATGATATTGTTAATGATGAGGGTACTGCTAATGATAAGGGTCATCGTGTTAGACTAACCGCTTCTGCACGAGCTTAGAGTCTTGAGAAGCAACATGAAGTGTAGAGGGAGAGGCAAACACAACATGAACAATGACGATTACAACATCAACAAAAGGCCCAACAGAAAGGGGAGACCCAACAGGAAGAGCAAACACAACATCAGGCCCAACCAGAGCACCTAGATAAACCTCCACAAACCGATGGATATCCTGGTGGTCTGGTTGACAAGTATGCTCTTATGACATTTGGTGATTATGTGGCCACTCAACTTTGGGATGAAGTGGTAATTTTCTCGATCACATTAAATTTTTAATAGTTGTTGTCATAATGTGTTTTAACTTACAGTTTTTCATTTCTTTTGTTTTAGGATCACGGGGGAGCTAAGGGTACTTGAAGTTGGCTACTTGAAGTATATCATCAGCGATATCGTGATCAGTATTGGGAGATGGCTGCAAGGACGTTTCTACTATTTTTAGTTGGTTGCACACTTTTCAGCGACAAGAGTACCTTTGCAGTTAGCGTTGTCTACTTAGAGTGCTTTTGAGACCTCAACTCATGTGGGGGATATGCATGGAGGTGCTGACAATCTCGGCGAAGTTAATATGCATTAGACCAGAACGATTTATGGGTATCTGACACTTTTACAAGTAAACTCAATGGTTGTTTATTGTGTTGATATGTTATTAATTCTAAATTAATGATACTATTAATTCTAAACTAATTATATGTGTTGAAGCTTGGATTTATGAGCATTTCTCAACTTTATGTGTAGATTGTTGTAGACTTTGACCTAGATATATTGAGGCCAATCCTATAGCACTTCGATGGAAGCCGAAGATGGATAAGGTTTGATTCTTCCATTTAGGAAATAAGCACAATAAATTGATTGCTTTTGAAAAAAGATATTGAATTACGTTCATCAAAGCAAGGTCTCTATCAGTAACGACGACTTGAACTTCACCACTTGTAATGTGTTCTTTCAACATTTGTAGTGCCTACATGAAGTTGTCAGCATGCTCAAACTTTAGATATGCAAATGCCACACAAAATGTCATTTCAGTAGAAGTAACACCAATAATCTCAAGTAACGACATTCGATATCTGCAAGTCTTGTATGTGTTATCCATAATCAATATTATGTGAAAATTATTTACACGAGTGATAACATTTGGATAGGTCCAAGATATGTCCCTCAACTCATCTAAATCATCCACGTATTTGTCGTGTTCCATCAATGTCATTAGATATTGCATTTATGTTCTATTACCTCTAAGTGATGAACGATATGTTTGATATGCATTGTAAACTTGTTTGATTGTCATTAAAGTTTCAATATTATGATCTTTTAATGTGATCAATATCATGATACTTAATTGAGATCACGTATACATGAATTGTGATCATGTATGTGTACCTTGTAACATCCCACTTTTTCAAGATATTAACTAACAAAATTCTAAACGTAAAGATACATATTCTTTTATTTATTTATTTATTTATTTATAAGAATATCTTAAATACTCATTTACTTTAAAACCAATTAATATATTTTTCAATTGTATTTCAAAAATAATGAATCAGAGCATTTGCAATTACAAAATAAGGTTAATATGTTAAACAAAATAAACTTCTACGGCCAAACACTTGGTGTTTTACTACCCAAAAATAAATCGTAGTTGATCATAACTTTGGACACTTGTGGAAAAATCACTCAACAAGTCTAACACTAGTACAAAAGTATTTTGGAGCCTCCAAATGCATGTTATTGTACTTCCTCGCATTTCTCATACTAGGTTGGTCTGCGACATTATTCGCTCAAGTAACATTATATGTGACATCATGTCAAATGTAAGGGTAATCTCCAAATAACAAATACGGAGCAAATATACATGCATATATAGTTGTTATAGTAAAAATATAAATAAATCATATATTTCATTTAACAGTTAAAATCACAAAGCACAAAAGATATAAATCAACCAAAATGCACAAATCCTATTGTTGGGCTATATGTCAATGCATTATTCTAGAATATCACCATCTTGTAAGACAAAGAGCCCCACCATTGAACAATGTCTCACTGTTGAACTTGTCCCACCATTGGACAAATGTTCTACAGAGTTTCATGTTCAGTATCCCACCGTTGAGTATTTTTCTGAATCACGTTGCCTTTGCAATGAACTGTCGTCACATACTTGTGACTAGGTTCATGCCACCAATGCATGCATGAATGTCATCATCTTAGTTAGTAACAAAATATATCACTCAACAAAAATGTCCAAAACCAAATTGGTTTAGACACAAAGTCATCACCTCAAATAACCACAACATGTCAAGCACAACCATTATAACAACATGTCATATAACGTTTATTTTTCACAATTTGAACATGTCAAACGCAACCATTATAACAGCGTATCATATAACATTTATTTTGAAGATAAAACACAAACATAACCAATACATAATATCGCTGTTCATTTATATCACATATAATTCAAGTAGGAAAGCGAATGAGGTGAGACCCTTACCGTTATGAGTCTCGTTATTAAGATTTCTAAGTAGCTGTATTTGCTCCAAAAACATTACACCTTCACAAATTAATTTACTATCCACTTATTGTCAAAACCTATCTATCCCTGATTTATATTAAAGGTTTGATGTTGGCTTAAGGGTTTATGACAAACCATTTCTTTATATTTTTAAAGATACCAATTCTCTCAAATTAAAATATAATATAAGTTAATTAACATCAAACAATGTAAAATATAATATGATAATACTAATTAATAATCGAAAAGAGTGAGTAATATTATTTTGATAAATAAAAACTACAGACACCCAATTTTTTCTATTTCTAATTAATCACTTACAAAATTATAATTAATTCAATTAAATAAATTATTAATTTAAATAATATTTAAAATTATAATTAATCACTATTTTTACTATAAATTAATTAAATATATATTCAACTAAACTAAAAAAACCCTAAAAAAAAATTATTATGAAAACTATATGAAAGTAGGATTTTCATGACAAATGATGTAGCTAAGGGTTATTATTATGAGAACGGCGTGAATCAAAGCAGAGAAGTATTCCTTATATAGTATCAAATTAATATTATAGACGTTAAAAGTATGTTGGAGGGCTATTAGGTAATTTCTAGATAAGAATAAAAATGATAATGTGGGTAATCATTAAGATTATTGTTGTTGGAAGAGCAGTATTCCTATGAGAACGACGTGAATCAAAGCAGAGGCAGTATGCCTTATATAGTATCAAATTAGTATTATAGAATTAAATACCTATTGTTATTATTATTGTTATTATATAATTAAATTTTATAATGTGAATTGAATTTTAAATTTATTAATCTTAAATTTATTAATCTTAATTTAAGCCTAGCATGTATATTTTCAGAATTAAGACAGTCAAATCTCTATACCTTCCTTCACGCAGAAAAATATGAGTGGGCGATGAGTAGTATATATACATAGTTATCCATAAGCTTTTTACACTCAATACACTAAACACATTACTGCTGAAAAAAATGGTTCCTCCGTCATACACTGCTCATATCAGAACCGATGCAAAATTTGTTGATGCATTTGACCGACTTGTTCGAAGTGGGATAAAATCCAAAGTTAGGTTCGTTGATGGAAGAGAGATTAGGTCTGCTTGTTACGACTACATGTTTGAGCTGATTGAAAACAACAATCTGGACAAGGATCGTAGAGACAGGATTGCTAATCCACGTCCTGAGCATCGCCCACGTCAACCTCCCAATCCACTTCTAATCATAACAGTGCACAGCAAGGATGAGTTGTCTGATGCCATGGTGCTTACTTCAAGGCGCAAGTTCCTCATGGTGTTGCCGATCGTCGACCACTCATTCTCGCCATCATGAAGCGTGACATTGCGCTTGTCCGGATTCCTTGAAGCAAGCAAGTTTGATCACAGATGTTAGTATTGTAATTAGTGAAAATGATGAAGTCTATGTTTCTTTTTTATTGTTTGAGTCTGTTTATAAGTTAGTGTGGCCATGGAGTCTATAATATGTGTGGGGAAGTAATGTGTGTCTCTATTTATTTTTTATTATTTGAGTTTGTTTATGAGTTAGTGTGGCCATGGAATCTATAATATGTGTGGGAAAATAATGTGTGTCTCTGTTTCTTTTTTATTGTTTGAGTCTGTTTATGAGTTAGTTGGTCATGGAGTCTATAATACATATGGAAAGTCATGTGTTGAGTCATGTTTATGGGTTATTATGTATGGCTGTCATGTAAGCATTTGTGATTAATTATTAATATAATGTTTAAATATTGTGTGTAAACTTGTTTGGTAAGCCTAAGAGTTCACTGAGATATTTCAAATTTCTTGTGTTTTGTTCTTATCGTTTTACTGCATCAAATTCTACACATAATTGTTCATTCATTTTGTTCTTGCTTTTAAAAGCTCAATATTTGTTAACTTTAAATCATTACTTTGATTACTAAGAAAGATGAATAATCATTTGATTTGTGGTAATTTCTGAAGATTAGCCCAACAAAGTTAAGTCATTTATGGATCAGGGGAATAACTCCGTGTAATTTTTTTTGAAAATCTCAGTGTAAATTGTTTTGTTGAATTGACATTAATTATGAATGAGTTTGGTTGTGTAATATAAGCCTAAGAGTCCATTGACTCAACATTTTTAATTTAACATAACCTTTTTTTGTATGTATTTATGAAACTGTCATTAATCAAAATAGCTTCTCTATGTTTTTCTGGGAATGCATATTCAAATCAAAAAAGTAAAACACCTCTTGTTTGTGATTTTCTGTATTTATAAAGCAGTAATTTTTAAAACAACAATTCTTGTCTTATTTTAATGAGTTTTTCAATTTATTGCTTACATGATCCTCATAATTCTTGTCTTTAGAAACTTGAGACAATTTGTGACTAAGGAAACAAAATTAACTTGGAGTAGCATATCCAAAGACGATGCAAGTGGATGAAAAAGCTTCTTTTTGAGGGGAGCATGTCTAGATGAATGGATGAATGCAACAATGATATCAAAGTCGATGATTTGATGTGATCAACTCTTTGTAATAAAGTCCCACATTGAATGAAGGGATGGACTCACACTTGAGGGAGAGATAAGTTGGTATATCAAGTGTGAGTAAAGAAGTCTCATGGAAAAATCGATAATGAATACTATATAAATGAGATAACCCTTAAACATATTGTCTTAAAATGTGATGTTCAACCCACGTATGTGATTGCTCTTAGTCCAATGTGATGATCCCCAACCCCTTATGACCAACACAGATGAATAAAAGGAGCACAAAGAACCCATCCACTTTTTATTAATCCTTAATGTAATTTGACAGGGCATTTAAAAGTTCATCAACAAAATTAAAACAACTCACAAACATAAAACAAGCAGCATTGAAAAAGTTTACAAATTATAAAACAAATAATTTAAACAAACAAGATGTAGGCACATGTGAGAATGTCAACTAATCAGAAGACTTTTGGGACATTTTTTTAGATCCTTGGAAACTTGGTCCATGGTTGGGCGAGAACGTGGACTTTCAGTCACACAAGAAGCTACAATCCTTATAATCGATACTAACTCATTGACAATTGGATTTAAAGGAGGAGGTAGTCGTTCGTCAAACTTATCCATCAATGACTTAGTACCTGCTGTTGAGCTCATTGTAGTCCATAAAGATGATAACATTGAATAAGATGTAACATCTCCCGGGTGTTTTCCAAAAAGTATTTCCAATGCAAAAATTCCAAAACTATACACATCACATTTTTCATTAACTTCCATTGTGTATGCCAATTCTGTAACAATTCAAAAGAGAAATCATGTATATAACTAATAATGAAGTATATATGTTCCAAATTGATAATAAGGAAAGGGAATTAACCTGGAGCAGCATATCCAAAGGTTCTAGCAAATGTGGTCCAGTTGGTTGAATTAGGATTAAGAAGCTTAGCTGTCCCAAAGTCAGAGACATGAGCGACATATTCCAAATCCAACAAAACCTTCTTGCTTGATATATCTCGATGAACAATTGGAGGTGAACAATCATGGTGCATGTAGCATAAAGCATTAGCTACATCTTTTATGACATTCATCCTCTTCTCCAATCAAATGCAATTGTTTGTTCCTCATCTTTCAAAATCTTATCCACACTACTTTTATCCAAAAATGAGAATCTAGAATGTGAACAAAACCCGTAGAGCTTGACAATGTTACGATGTTGAATTTCTATCAGAGTTTTGATCTCATTTGTGAAAGCTTTCATAGTAGACATTTCTTCATTTGGCACTGAATGCATTTTTTTGACAGCAACAACTTGACCCGTGGGTAAGTCTGCTTTGTAAACACTTCCATTCCCTCCAACTCCAATGAGATATTTGTCATCAAACTCTTCTGTGGCAGCAATAATGTTCTCATACACTATTTTTCCATCATAACCCCATATTGCAAATATGTTTTGAGCATTTGTTTCTGAACCTTGATATTCTTTTCTGGTTGAAATTTGGCAACGATGATATGAGAATCCAAAAAATACCAATGTTAGTATTAGAATTCTAACTATAAGGGGTAAAACTAATAATAAGACTTTGTTAATCTTATCATGAGATTTACTGCTTGTTGTTGTTGGGCAAGGCTCCATGCCTGAGATATTACCACACAGGCTTTTATTATTTCCCAACATCTCAAATGTAGCATTGTTGAAATCTTTCATGTTTGGAATTGGACCCTCCAATTGATTAAATGATATATCAACAAATGATAAGCTAATCATTTGATTGAAATTGGAGGGAATATGACCAGAGAGATTATTATGTGATAGATTCATTTTTTCTAAACATTTGAGCAAGCTAAATGGGGATGGTATTGTTTCATTCAAAGAATTTCCACTAAGATCAAGAATTTGAAGAGCTTCGAATTGACCAAATTCAACTGGAATATTTCCTTCAAATTTGTTTTGGCTCAAATTTAGGTTAAATAACCTTGGCAAATTTGCAAGTTGTTTTGTGATGAAGCTAGTTAAATTATTTGCTGCAAGCTCTAAGTTATTGAGTTGTTGCAATGATGACATTTGTGTAGGAACATTTTCTAAAAGACGGTTGTTACTCATCACAAGGTTGATCAACAAAGTTAACTTGCCTAACTCCTCTGGAATTTTTCCTGTAAGATGGTTTGAAGACAAGTCGAGTAACTCTAACTTGGTTGCCTCCCCTAGTTCTGGTGGTATGCCACCAGATAAGTTATTGTTGGAGATATCAAGGCTTGTGAGGTTGTAGCACTTTCCCCAAGTGGGAGAAAGGTGGCCATAAAATTTATTTTCACTTAATCCTATGTAGTCCAAATTTGGATATACACCAAAATCGTTAGTTATATTTTCCGTAAATTGGTTTTGATCAAGCCTAACTCTAATGAGACTAGAACAATTTTTCAAACTCATTGGAACTGGATCTGTGAAGTGATTATTCAATGCAAAAATTCTTTGCAACTTTCCACCAATGAAAATGTTGTGTGGCAACTGGCCAATGAAATTATTATTAGCTAATTGCAAATTTTCCAAATTGATAATCATGTTCATTTCAGTAGGAATGATGTTAGTTAGTTGATTTGAGAATAAAAATATTTCTCTAAGGTTGTTCAAATTTTTTATAGTGGAAGGAATTGGTCCTGAGAATTGATTCTGAGATATGTAAATGGATTCCAAATTGACCAAGTTACCTATGGAAGATGGGATTGAGCCAGAGAGTTTGTTATCTACCAATTGGAGAGTGGGGAGAGAATATAGTTTACCAACTTCATTTGGAATTAAACCACTAAGACTATTTGTATAAAGATAAAGATACATTAAATTACTCAAGTTTCCAATTGTAGGTGGGATATTTCCAGAGAGAAAATTATTTGACAAATCAAGTTGGTACATATTTGTCATCATTCCGATTTCATGAGGAATTGAACCAGAAAGACTATTGTTTTGAAGCCACAAAATCGTCATGTTGACCAACTTCCCAGTTTCCTTAGGAATGTCTCCTGAGAATGTGTTATTATCAAGTCTTAGATGCTCTAGATTAGTCAAGCTTAAAATTTCTAATGGAATAGATCTAGAACAGTTATTGTCAGAAAGGGTGCGTTCTCTCAAGCTTACCAACTCTCCAATCTCCCGAGGGTTGCCAGAAATTTGGTTATGAGCTAAATTTAGATATGACTAGTTAACCAATTTTCCTATAGAAAATGGGATAGGTCCCGTGACATTGCAATATGTTAGTGAAAGTTTTATCAAATTTCTCAAATTGGAAAGTTGTTCGAGGGCGGGACCATCGACAAAAACTCCACTATGGCCAATATCTAAAGTCTCTAACTTATGCAGCTTCACAATATCTTGGGCATTTATAGAACCATTAAAGTTATTTAGGTTAATCACAAAGTACTTCAAGCTCTGCAAATTCCAAATTTCTTTTGGAATGTTGCCAGAAAGATTGTTCTCTGCAAGATCTAAATGTGACAACAATGACAAGTTCTCAATAGAAATTGGAACTGTCCCTTCTAGATTTGCTTGTGCTATACTAAGCTCTCTCAAATTTTTTAATGCACCTATTTCTCGAGGAATGGAACTATTGAAAAGATTACCATCCAAATATAATGTTTGAAGATTGGACAAATGTGTTATTTCAGATGTAATTGTTCCTATGAAATAATTGGCGCTAAGATCAAGATGAGAGAGTTTGGATAAGACCCCAATATTGGGTGGAATACTTCCATTCAAGAAGTTGTGACTAATATTTAGAGTGAGGATGTTTGGAAGTAATGAGAAGTTGAGACTTTCAAGCGTACCTCTTAATCCTATGTTGTTGAGATTTACGTTAGAGACATGTTTGAACTCATCACACGTAATTCCCAACCAGTTGCATGAATTGTTGCTTGTCCATGAAGATAGCAAAGTTTGGCTTTGGTTGTCAAATGTTGTTTTCCACTTCAACAAAGCACTTGCTTCTATGCTTTGTATAGTTGAAGCACTAGATGACATTGTCAAGGCTATTGTCAAAGCAAAAAACACCATTACTAGCTTCATGGACTGAAGCATTGGAGAAATGAAAACCATGCTTTGTCTAATACAATTTGATAAAATTGGAATTGGATGCATAAGTGAAAATACTTTGTGTTTGTAATTTAGAGACTCGTGTGTTGTGTAGTTTATGTGGTGTTGTAGAGTATTTATAGGTAAGGAACAATCACTTCTACGAGAACAAGTCTTAATAATATTGTTGTGGAAACTTAATGATATAATGTGATATGTACTAAAAGTGATTGACTGTTCAATAGCAATACCCACTAAGATAAATTCTTTAATAACCTAGTGATTATGTGGGGTTAAAGTATATACAATGGAAAAATACTTTAAAATTCAATTTATTTAAAAGTTGATTTTATAATTTAAGTTTTAATTAATGTTTTACGTATAAGATATTGGTAATTTTTAGATACTACATAATTTACCTTAATAAATATGATTTGATAATATTTACAAATAAATTTATATTAGTTTCCACTTAAAACAAGAAGTAGCTAGTTGGCTAAAACCTCACACATTTAGAAATGATTACTTTTAATTTTTTAAAGTACTATCACTACTTGTTTTGGTGTTTAGTTTTTATAAAAAAAAAAAAGTATTTAATTACCGTTACATTTTAAATTATATATTTTAATAAAAATTACTTTTTTTCATAAAAGAGTATGTACTTTTTTTTTGTTGCATTGTAAACATATTATATATATCATATATAAAAGTATATGCACTTTTTTTTTACTAATAAAAGAGTATGTACTCATGTTAGTGAAAATATGTAGTACTAGTATCTACTATGAAAATCCACACACACATAGTTCTTTAATTCTCATGCAATATATACTAAAAGATTATTGGTCTTTTATTTTCATGCCGTAGCGTCCAACGGCTTTTTCACCGAACATTAATTAGCATGAAGAGAAACGATATATATATATATAATAGAAAATAGTACACAATACCATGGAGGCAGGCACGAGGGTGTGCTAGACTTAGACATGTTGCCTTATATATATGGCTTCAAATTTTTAGGAGCATGGTTTTTAGAAAAATACATATTAGTAAATATTTAAGAGACTATTTTTTTAGGTTAAGGTATCTAACAAACCTGTGGATGAATGTTGCCGCTAGAATTTGAAATTACTATATTTTCAGTTTGATAGATATATATATATATATATATATATATATATATATATATATATATATATATATATATATACATATATATATATATTGAGTCGTGAGAAGTTAAACTTTATATTGATTAATAACGAGTTAAATATTTGATATATATGATAGGTATTCTATATATGTAATGTGAGTTTGGATGAGATATTTTTTTGAAAGAATGTAATTTTATATGGATTAATGTTATTGAAATACAATAATATTTATTTTATGTCAAATTTTATGTTTCAATAATATTATTCTTTTTAAAGGAAATTAAAATCTTTCAATGCAAATGATTTTGTTTGAATAATAAATTTGAAAATTTTTCAAGATAAAGGGATTTAATAAGCTATTTTATTAAAGTTAAATTTAGATAATTTGAAATACCACATAAAACCAAAGAATTTAAAATTCCCTCTTAATTTTACAAAATATAAATCATAACATGGTCTCTATAATTTTTTAAATTTACAATTTTGACCCTATATGTTTCAAATTTTAATACTAGTCCCTATATTTTTTTGCAAAGTGGTTTCTAAATTTTTTTCCAAAATTTGTAAATTGGTCTCTAAAAATTTGCAAAATAGTCCCTCAACTTTTTTAAAATTTCAGTTTTTACTCAAATTAAATTTTCGTTTTTGCCTCAAAACTTTTAAAAATTTTAAAATAACCCAAAGAACAAAATTTAGAAATAAAGGAAATTCCAATGAAGCATTTGAATTGCTTAAAATTTTAATTTTCATAGAATTTTCAATTACTCTATCAAAATACACTTAAGAATTTTGGATAGAGATACGGTATCAAATCTTTTGTGAAAATTGAAATATTTAATTTATTATGGCTTTCACACTCCTCCAAATTTTCCAACAATATATATAACTAATTTTGCTATTAACTTTGTCCCCATATGTAACATTTCTTTAATAAATGCACAAAAATTAAGAAAAGTATAAATCTATTGTAGTTTCCATTTGATATGAAATTTTTTCAATTCTTAATTATGTAATCTTTAACTTTTATATATGCTGAGTAAAAAAAAAAACTTTATGTTAAAAACTATTTATATTTAAATTTGATCACCAATAAATGTGATTTATAACAAGATATAACACTAAATTAATAACTCGCAGAAAACAAAGTGGTATTACTGAATAAATCAATATTGTGGAATTATATTTTATGTGAAGTCCACAAAGTGGAGTCAAGGCGCCATTGATTTGTCAAATCAACCATATATCCTAACCCAAAATATATTGCAACGACTCATGCAATTCTTTTTAATTAGTTTTGGAATTTTTTACAAGTCTATCGGGTGTGGTTAGCAAAGTCATATAATTGTCTATGGACGTGAGGACAAGAAATGACACGTTGACAAAAACATTTTTGTTAGGGATAATTTAATTTTGTTGGAATAATCAAATTGATATTGTTTAAAACAGTTACTAGTTAGTGATAATTATTTGTTAATTAGTTATAATACTTGTCTTAACTAGGATCATTAAATAAAGTGCATTTATACACACCAACTATAATCAATTTTATTTATGTATGTTTTGAACTCATTTGTAGAAGTTTACAAATTATAAAACAAAGAATGTAAACAAACAAAGATGAAAACTTACTCTAAAATAATAGAAGTTATTTTGAACTCTTTTGTTATAAATTTGAAAAGTAATTTTGATATTTATATATTCATTGTTAGAAATTTTAATATAATCATCACATATTTTTTAAAGATGTCTCTCAAAATTGATTTATATAAGAAACTACTTAAAATAGTTTATTTTTTAAAACATTTTTTGAAATTTCATCTAAAAAAAATATTATAACACAATAATAACTATTTAAACAATTTCATTTAAAATTTTGTTTTTACAAAATAATTTTGTTTTATAAAAAAAACTGTAACACATGGGTCCGATCAATCTTAGTTTTTGGTATCAATTTTCTGCAAAGTCCACGAAGTTGGAGTCAAGATACCATAGATCTGGCAACTCATCAACTCATTATAACCCAAAATGTATTGCAACAACTCATCTGAAGTTTTTTTTTTAATTAAAAATAATATTCATTCAATCAAATTGAAAGATATTACATCGAATAACAATATAATTTAGAAATATTAAAAATAAAAAAGAGACGAATAAACATACAACATCCAACTTAATAGCATTAAAATAAAAAATACCTATAAATCTGATAAAATTTATAAATATGACATAATTAAGATATTGAAATAATCATGTTTTTGAAACTGCAACATTGAAGATAATAAAGTAATTGATTGAATTTGCACATATGAAAGTTAATCTCTCAATTTAATACTAAATATGTATAATAACCATTTATTTCTTAAAAGAAAATGAAAAAAGAAATTTAAAGAAATAATTTTGAATCAAAAATTGTTGTTAAATAACTTCTTTTATGTGAATAAAAAAAAGTAGAATAAAAGAGATTGGGAAGAGGGTCGTCTAGGTTTTATGCACTACGACTCACACAAATTGGTCTAATAAGATATTCTTATATTGTTAATTTGTACTATCTCTTCACTTAGCTTTCTTGTCCCCTTCTTCATCCTCAGCTAACTTATCTTTTCTTTAATTTACTATGAATTTAATTTTTATATATTGTGAATGTAAATAATTTTTATATAGTCAATTATATAAGTAATTTATGATAAAAGTTAAATATTATTAATAATTATGATTAGTTGATATTGTAAATTTTTTTCATTAACGTTATATATAAATTAAATTTATTTATTAATTAATACTATATATGAGTTTAATTATGGTGTATTTTCAATGTATAAAATTTTATACTGTCAAACATATTACAATAATGCATATGCATGATTATAAACTAATAAAAGTAAAAGTTAAATATTTTTAATAATTGTCGTTAACATATAAGATGCTTACTTACCTGTGTATATGAATTAAATGCTAAATGTGTGCTAGTATTTACTTAATAATCTGGTTAATAATCTGGGTGTGAATGTCTAGTTCTTCTCTTGAACAAATTTATTTGCACGCGTATTTTCTTTGATGCTTAGATTAGCTTACTCATTAGTATTAGGATACAATAAAAATTGGATTTTGTGGAAAAAATGTAATACGAAAAAAAAAATATCACTAAATGTTTTATTCTTCAATGTACGAAATTAATATTAATTTAAAGTGTTTGGTGACATCAACGTCTAAACAAACTAAAAAAATATAAAATAACATAAAAAAGAAATATTTTTATTAAAATTTCCGTCAATTTTTATTAATTACAATAACTAGGCAAAAATAGAAAAATAAAATAAAACGCTATAAGTTGGAAATTCAAAAACTACTTGCAAAAAGTTTTAAAAACTCAATTGAAAACCCTTTTCTGACATTTTTAGTAAAGCTTTTCTCCTAATTAATCTCTAAGAACTCGTGAGCTATACTAATTTTTTTTTATAAAAAAAAAAAACAACAGTTAAAATGAGGTATACTAGCCGTTAGGATTGGAGCTATACTAATTTTCTCCTAATTATTATTCATTGTATTTCCAAAATTTCATACAAGTTGTTATCAAAATCAGTTATAGTCATGACTAACACAGACTTAACCAAAAAAACTAACTAAACAAATAAGTTGGGCTACTCACTATAGACTGAGTTACAAGGCCCAACAAATTCTAATTAATTATAGTAGGCCCAACACTAGCTACTTCCATTGATCACATAAGAACAATTCTTCATGCGCAAGTGTTGTTCTTCTTCTTTGACTTTTTTACAATCTTCTTCATATGTATTGTTAGCTTATGGCTTAGATCATTACATAAGAAGTTGGTTTGAGTTTGTTGCTTTTGAACTTTCACAAGATCAATTATTGCTTATAACTGAATTCAATGAAATACCAAAAAAAATCCACAACAATTTGAACTCCATCCATTTATCATCAAAATTATGCATTCTTGACAAGAAACTCTCAAAAATTGGCATCATATGAATCAATTGACCCAAACCAAAATATGCAAAACAAAGTCCAGCCAGCACACTACAACACCAAGTACTAGGTATTATTACATGTTTGTCTGAAACATCATATGGAACACCAACATAAAACAAACACAAAGTAATAGCTATCCTAAATATAAACTAAGACTAGAACCTAATTTTAATTTTAAAGATTCCTAGTGAAAATTGATCCCATTCTTTTTTTATAAATCACATCAATATTTTTAAAGTTAATAAAGTAAGACTTTAGCATGGTCATAAAAAATTAAAAAAAAAATACTACAATTTAGTCCTTAAATCTCAAATATTGATTAAGCTGATTAATATTATTATAATTTACTTAAAAGTTATAAAAAAAAAGGATGGATTTGACTCATAAAAAATTCTTCAAAACTAATGTTTTTATTTTTCAAGAATCAAATAGATATAACTTAAAAGTCATTGATTAAATCACACAAACAACAATCATTTTTTAATGCAACGGTACAAAATTTAGTTATGTAAAATTTTGAAAACGTTCTTTAAAGCATATTTGAGACTAGTATTTTTTGAAAGAATTATTTTTATGAAGAAAATCTGTCGTCTAAACTCAATTCTTGAAGCAAACTTGGTTATGTTTTTACTTGTTATAGCCTCAAAATATTAGTAGTGATTTACTATAAATTATAACAATCCAATAACAAGGAATTTGCTGCATAAATTCTTTAGGTAAAACAACCCAGCAGCCAAATAATTAACATTTAACAATACATCACACAAAGGTCCTCTTGTTCCAACTAATCAAATAATTTCATGTATTGTGGTTGTAGTTCCTTTACTAGTTAAGTATAGGTGCACATCAAAAGTGTTTAATTAATAATCGAGTTTGTTGACGTATCGTGTATGCAATTGTCAAAATCTTATATTTTTTTATCAAAATATTTGATTGAGGAGAACATTTAAAGGATAACAAAATATCTTGATCAAAATTAAAAAATTCAAAATAAAAAAAAAAACTTTGGACCCAAAAAACCTTAATTATGTCTAGATTAATTAGAGAATTGTACCTCAATTGTACACTTGAAGTCGAACAAACTAAGTTGTTATTTAAACACCTTTCATGTGCACCTATGCACAACAAGCCCAATCAATCACAATTATTGGGCCTCCTTTTAAACTAATGGGGAGAAACATATTCAATGAAAGGTGACCACGCTTCCATTATCATTTTTCATTCGGTTTATATGTTTATTCATTTGCAAAGCTTTCTACTCATTCCTTAATTAATAGTAGTATAATAATAAATTTAAGTAAAATTAATCTTTAATAGACTAAAATATGTGACATACATCAAATATTTATATTGGTTTTATTCATACAAAACTATAATAACGGTGTTTCCAAAAGTAATGGATGAACTAATGTGAAAACTACTTTCACATATGAACTATTTTTTTTAACTTAATTTTCAGATAAATTTCTTTTGTAAAAATTTTAACATTATAATATAACTTCTTTTCAGGGTTTATGTTTTCAATCTCACCTATTTAATTTAATTTGAATAAAATTCAATCTTTATTTATACAAAATTTATTTAACATACTAGAGTTTTATGGTACATTCACATATTAAAAAAAATTAATATATTTATTTTATAAATCAATAAATTAACGATTATTTTTATAGATGAAAGAGTTATTTATTTACTTTTATATTTAAAAAAAAATATCATTTCGTTGTTTATAATATTATATTAATTTTTTACATTTTATTGTAAAAATATTTGATATTCACTATTATGAATAATAAAAATTCAAAACAATTAATTTATTTTACTGAAGCTTTCAATAAATATTTAATTATTATAATTATATAAATGATAAAATATAATTTTTTCTAAAAATACATTTAACAATTAATTCAGTAATTAAGTATACTAATATACGTCAAATTGATTTACCGTACAAATAATTCTCTTTTGATGTATTAAGTGATCATGTTGCCATCATATTTCATTTTTTCTTTTATAAAAGAGGGCAGAGCCCAAAGTCATCTTGTTTCATTTTATACTGACAAAAACTGAAATAAAGTTATTATAATAGTGAACACCATCTTATCACCACTGTGTCACACCTTTAATTTTGAAATATATAATATAATGCAACTATAGTACTTTGAAAAGTTTCCATCACTATCATAATCATTGCAACACTTGATCAGAGTGAGACATTTATTTCAGTTTGCGGGTTGCATCTCCTTTGTGTGATACATATTTTAAGGGCTAAATAAATTTTTATTTCTTAAAAAATTCTAATATTTATAAAAAAAAAAGTCAAATTTTTAGTTAAAATAAAAAACTTATTCACTTTGATCACAAATTTGAAACTTTTTGTAAAATTTATACTTTTTATAATCTTGATAAAACAGTTTCTATAAGATAAAAATAAAAAATAAAATTTATTTAGAGACTTAACTTAAAATATCATATAATAGCGATAATAATATATTTCATCATATTTTTAATGATTATATATTTTTTTTAAAAATTTATTGATAAACTTTTATAGACATTCTCATGGTAATATAATTTTGATAAACTTTTATAGGCATTCTCATGGTAATATAATTTTGACTGTGATTTACGAAAAATACTTGTGTTATTGTAACCATGAATAAATATTATTTGAACACACACAAAAATATATATATATTATTTAATCATTTTAAAAATATATATTATTTAATTTTCTTTTTTCTTTTATCTTTATTTTTTTTATGTGTGTGTCTAAATAATGTGATCTAAGTCAATTAAAAATAAGAGTGCAATTTAAAAAAATAATATTAGCTTAAAATATAATGTTATCTTTTACTTTTTTAGTGTAAATTAATTTATATTTAAATATATTCATGTAAAATGGATTGAACCATAAATTTGAAGTTACAACGCAATTTTAGACACAAAAAATTTTAATTTTAATTTCAAATTAAAATCAATTCTATAAGTAAAATTAATTTTATTCAAAAATATCAAAACATGTCAAACTCAAATTCTACGCATTTAAAATCAATATGGACTTATCTAAAAGATGATTAAAACATACACTAAGACTAAGTTGGAATAAAACCTTTCTTTTCTTTTTTACCAATTTGAGAATTATGCTAAATAAACCTTTCTAAACCTTGCTACTAATATTTGTTTTATTTCCCGTCACATTTTGATTTTTGAAGGAGTGGAGATCTTTTTTTTTTAAAAAGCAAAAAAAATCATTTTATTAAAGGGTGAAGGTATTTTAATTTATTCGAGGTAGTTTTTGCTAAATCCTACTGTTTTATTTTTGTTGCTTTTCTAATTGATATACAAGGCCGATTCAATACATTTGGAGGCTTTAAAATAATTTTAATATGAGACTTAAAGATGATTTCTAAATTTTAATATGATATCATTAAATTAATATAATTGATGTCATGTGATATTTTTTTTTTCAATTGATTTAATATTGTTGGGATAAAATTAAATTTAGAAAAGATATATATGTTTTAATTTTTAAAATATTAAAATATGAGGCCAATTTATTAAGTAATTTTTTTTTAAAACATTTTAATAAAGTAAAAATTTTGTTTTTTATAGATACCTAAAACAATGTTTTTATTGGCCTTACCATCGGGTAGGTCATGTTGATATATCAACTAATTAATCTGATGGATTGTATTTCTCACATGAGATAATTTTGTCGTACTTGGGTTAGAACCCTTTATTCTCTTTAATCAATTTTCTTTTTGAAAAACATAAATCGGTCTTATTTATAATTTTAGATATTGTTGTTCCATATTTTAAATTGTATATTAACATGTTGAATTATTATGCAAGTATTTAGTAGAAATTAAAAAATAGTCTAATTCGTATACAAGCAAGGCAAAAATTGTACAAAAGTTATATAATTCTAACAATAATGAGAAATTCACTCAAGCAATAAACCAAATATATTAATAACAAATTAAAAATGAGTTCACTCTACCATAACATAAAACCAAATTAAATCTAACTATAAATGACTAATTCCAAAACAAGATCCTCAAAAAGCTAAAGACAAATGGAAATTATCGCAACTAACTAACCACTAACAAGCCAGCTGTAAATTGATACAATTGAAGTAAATAGAGAAGGAAGGACAAATAGAAGTTTAGGCTAAATTTATGTAAAACTCAAATATATTTAAGAAAACAATGTGATACTTAATAGGAGTCTCATACAATTAATGTATGCATCTTGTGCTTAATTTAGTCGCAAGTTACTTCATAAACTCAATTTGACTTTTACTTACAAAATAGTAAGATACATACATCTCAATGTAGGGAACAATAATGTTGAAAATGAGACATACCTTCAAGTGCTTCCATCTCGCCAAAAATAATGTAGCCATGGTGCGGAATAATCCTAATAAGCAAAATAAATAATTATAAAAACCAAATAAATAAATAAATAAAAATTGGGTTTTCCCAATACATTTTATTATTATTATTATTATTATTATTATTATTATTATTATTATTATTATTATTATTATTATTATTATTATTATTATTATTATTATGTAATAATAAAACCTCTGGTTCCAACATGATCACTTTCATAATTTTAATGGTTTTGCATTTTGCATTCTTAATTTTTAATTTTTCTGCATCGCTTTATTCTTAATTTAGATTTTAAGTAGGCTTTACTATTTTTATTAAATAGATCTAATAAAAATAAGATATTTAAATATGGATTGTTGAATCTTATTTATAAATCGAGAGACTATGTGTCGACTGCAAAACTGTATATAATCCAGAGTTGAAAAATAACACTAATGAACAAGAGACACAAATTCACTAGAGAGAGACACAATCCGCTAAACAAAATTCAAGAGATATAAAGAGTAATTATCATAAGATTGAAAAGTTAATTAAGTATTAAGAAACATAAAACCCATAGATGAAGAAGAATATATAGTAGAGGGAAAGGGGCAGGAACTATAAAAAGAAAATGGTTGTTAGAAATATTTCAAAATGAAAGTATGTACAAAGTAATTACACAACAAATATAAGCTAACAAATTAATTAATACTAATACTAATATACATGTTAATTAACTTTTTAGGGTTCGACATTTCAGAATGTTGAACATACTTTTTGGAATATGTGGCTTAACTTAGATTTGTATAAGTTGCTAATAGAGATGTTTTATATCGGAGAGATATGTTCCTGTTGCCTTAAGATCTCAAGTGTCTATTTTGCTTCCTTGAGGATGAGTTAATCTCTTAATCTATCGTATTTTCACTTCGCTCCTTTAAATTTATTTTTTTTTCGTTTCATTTTTTATCCACTTTACTTTTGTAACTCATATTAGTGATTTTCGTTAGTTTTCAACAACAAAATGTTAACTCTAACTTACATGTTATTTAAGATGAAATGAAATATAATAAAATTTATTGATCAAATAGTAAAAAATATACATTGGTGTTAGACTATCTTACCTACATTAATCGTTGTTCTCTTGAAAAGTTAATTAACATCAAACAATGTAAAATATAATATAAGTTAATTAACATCAAACAATGTAAAATATAATATGATAATACTAATTAATAATCGGGTAAAATAAAATATGATAATACTAATTAATAATAAGAAATAGTGAGTAATATTATTTTGATAAATAAAAACTACAGACACCCAATTTTTTCTATTTCTAATTAATCACTTACAAAATTATAATTAATTCAATTAAATAAATTATTAATTTAAATAATATTTAAAATTATAATTAATCACTATTTTTACTATAAATTAATTAAATATATATTCAACTAAACTAAAAAAAACCCTAAAAAAAATTATTATGAAAACTATATGAAAGTAGTTTGATCACATATGTTAGTATTGGAATTAGTGAAAATGATGAAGTTTCTGTTTCTTTTTTATTGTTTGAGTCTGTTTATGAGTTAGTGTGCCCATGGAGTCTATGTATGGAAAAATAACGTGTGTCTATGTTGTTGAAAATTAGTGATTTGTCTATGTGTATAGACAAGTCATTAATTTCCAACAAGTTATAAACACACATTACTTTCCCACACATATTATAGACTGGCCGCACTAACTCATACTCAAACAATAAAAAAGAAACAGAGACTTCATCATTTTCACTAATTACAATACTAACATATGTGCGCAATGTCTCGCTTTATGATGGCGAGAATGAGTGGTCGGCGACCAGCAACACCACGAGGAACGTGCGCCTTAAAGTAAGCACCATTGCTTAAAATGATATCGGACAACATCCCTGTGCACTGTTATGATGATTGGAAGTGGATTGGGAGGTTGACGTGGGCGATGCTCAGGACGTGGATTAGCAATCCGGTCTCTACGATCCTTGTCCAGATTGTTGTTTTCAATCAGCTCAAACATGTAGTCTTAACAAGCAGAGCTGATTTTTCTTCCAACAACGAACCTAACTTTGGGTTTTATCCCATTTCCAACAAGTCGCTCAAAGACATTCACAAATTTTGTATCAATGTCGGCTTTTTACCACCTGGAGCTGTAGTATGTTTCTTCTCCCCACTATGAATGTCAATATCCTTCATTCCTTTCTAAAGTGCTATTTCTTTCTCCTTTTTTCGAACTTGGTCTCTAATCCACAATTTTGGCTACAAAAGTACAATGAGTTTGTGAGAATAGCTGGTATATAGTGTTATATTGCAGTGGTAGTTGATTATGACCTGCAAACCAAAGACAAAACTCATGACATGACTAGGTAGAGAGAGAGATAGAATAACATATTATTCCAATGGTCACATTGGAAGTGTCATTTTAGTTCATGCACACTTCGTAAGAAAATAATTAGTTGTGTTGATTTTTAGATTAAAATAATGGTGAAGACTAAAATACACATTAATTAGAGTGGTTGAAAGTAGTAGTAATAGTAGAATAATTAGGTGAACTATTTAATTAAAGAGGGTATTATTTCCTAAAGTGACATAATTTGAGAGGGAGAAATATTCCAAACTTGACAATTAGAATCACACGGAGGGAATAGCAGAATTACCTCCAAAGTCATTAACATATTATGCAATTATTTTCTTCAAACGATCAGAGTGTACGAATTTTCATGCCGTTTCCTGAATAACAAAAAAATTCAAATAGTCAGAAATTAAAGAAATATGTAGCAGACATTATTTTAACAACTAAGATTAGGAAAAAATAGTATTACTTTAATTCTTTGATGCACGTGGAAAAAATAGCTGCTATTTGACAACACTTTATTCATAAAAAAAATAGCATATCGTAAAACAATAGCAACGCCCTAGTCCATCCATATCTTTCGAACAATATCCAAAACACTAGGATCTTTCGAACAATATCCAAAACACTAGGATCACCGCATAAATGTATCTCGTCAGCCTTCAAACCAAGCAGCGCCCTAGTCCATGCATACCCTCTATAAGGATCCGCCATCATCTGAATCTCATCAACAATAGCAACTTCATACAATTCCTGCGTCGAAGCCATTTCCACAGTACACGCAACATGATTTGCAAATGGTACATGCTTCTTCTCTTGACCAGTTAACAAACTACAATAAACACCCTTCACATTAACCTTATCGAAAACCTCCATAGCCAACAATCCAAGTGGACTACAATAAATCCCCTTCTTTGCCTCCATAAACCTTTGCAAAGCATTATAAGTTTTACCACTATTAGTAGGACCACAATGATAAATTATTTTCCGTTTCATCGCCCTCGCAAAAGGAAACCAAGTGTGAGGTTTCGTGAGGTCAGCTGACTTAACCATATCCCTAAACCTCTTAATTTCATCAGGAAAATTAACCAAACAAAACTCAACAAATACCGGAAACAAAAACCTCACAGCAACATCACACGGTCCGAGTGAAATCAAGTACTTGGCAACATCAGCAGAACATCTCTTCCTGAAAAAGTTCCGAAACTTGTGTGCAGCAGTCGGAAAAAACGATAAACCAATGTAAATAGCAAGTGCTTGGTTTGACGCCCAGCCCGATTTCGCAAAATAATCGAACACATCTGTTAAAACATCCACCTCAGCTCTAGCCAACTTAACACCCTTTTCAACACTCTTAAGCTCACCATATAATTCAACAGGATCTTTCGACGCCACATGAGTAAAATCCTCTAATTCATCATCATCCCTATTATCATTACTAGTACAACTAATACTACTATTACTACATTCTACAGAATCAACAATATTTGAATAACATTCATCATTACCATAATCTAAAACAACCCCATTTTCTGATAAATCACAAACATCATCACTAACCTTAGTTCCAACCTCAAAATTACCAATACCCTTTTCGAATTGCGAATCCTCGTCAGTCGCAGCACCACCATCCTCGCCGGCGGTGGAAAAGGGTCTTGTGGGGAGGGTTCTATCACCGTAAAGGGTTAAACTTTGTGAGAAACTAGTGATACAACGAGGGTTCAACAAATGGGTCGAAAAGGGACGAAATGGGTGGTGAAATTGAGAATGTGAAGAAGAAGTTAACGAGTGATTGAAAAGAAGAGATTTGAGGTTTGAAAAAGTTGTTCTTTTACGTGTAAACAAGTAGAAAAGAGATGAAATTGAGCCTTTTGCCATTGAAATTGAAGAA
>NC_021161.2:3436386-3470380 GCF_000331145.2 Cicer arietinum
ATGACATGTGCCGCCATTGCAAAGTCATTGTTTTTTTGTGCATTTTTTGGTGTGGGAGGTGCTAACTACACCCTTTATTTTGATATGCACACCGCTGCTTTCATTTTTCTTTATATCTATTTTAATGTTTGAAATAATAATTAAAATGATATCAAATTTAATAAAAATAAATATATATTTTATATTAAATTGATATCAATTATATTATTTTTTAATTAAAAAATAAAGAAATCATGAATGATTATTTTTAAATAATATGTTAATAATCACTAAAATTTTTTATTATTTTTAAGTATTGTTCCATAATATACCACTTATGAAAGTGATTTATCATAAAACTCACATTTCATGAAGAACAAAAATATCGTGAGAATATATTTCTAATTATTTTTTAGAGAAGGTTATTATCTTTCATCTTAAGAGAGATAATACTACCATTATAGTAAGAGTATTTCTTTAACATTTCTCTACCAAGACAATTATACGTTACATGTCAAAACTTTCCACATTTCTAATATTTTCAGAGTATCATTGAATGGTTTTTCTTCACATAAATAAAACACGGTACTTGTCAGGTCCGCACGGTTCTGTTTTTGTGTTTAAATTGTTTGATTGTATACAAACAACTTTTTAAAGAGCTTATTCATAGCTCATTTGAACTCGTATTATGACATAAGTGCTTGTATATTTGTTTGAAATAGTTTTAGTATAAGAGGTCCTTAATTTAAAGTTTTAGATTCGTTGACGTGAATAGAGTTGGCTTTTTGATTATTTACCATGTACCTTCTTTGTTAACTTTTTAATACTTAACGGACTAACTTCACCTAAAAAGTCTAACGGTCTTAATGTTTCAAATCTTAAACGACCAACATGATAAAAGAAAGATAAAGGACGGACCGAAACTTTAAATTAAGGGACACTTGGAGTAATTTTGACTATAATTATGATATGTTCATAAGCTACTTTCAGCTTAGTTTTTAGCAATTATGGATAAACTTATAAATAACTCACGATGACATGTTCATAAGCTCTTTCCAACTTTTTTTTTACAACACCCAATGTTAGTAATTAGTATTGTTAATATTGTTAATATTTTGCTGAGGGTGGGGATCAAACTCTTTTTCCAATTTATTTCAACAAGCTTTTCATTCCTGTAGTAACTTATTGAATTAGTGCTTAATCAATTTGTTAGCCCAAAATGTGCTCTTAAGTATATTGGAAAGTTCATTTTAAACTGGAATATAAAGGTCAATGTCATATATTGTACAGCCTTAGCATTGGGAGATCCATCAGTGACACTTGAAGAAGTGACCCCTCCTGTGTTTTCTTCTGCGCCACTCTTTCTAACATCTTTGACGTGACCTTGCATCCTCAACTTAATGTGATTGGTGTGGTTGAGGTAACTTAACATTCAAAATAATGTACATTTATCTATTTCCGATAACACGAGAATTGAACTCATATTTAGAATTATTTTCTATTATTTGTGCAGCATAGAATTAGTGGCATAAAATATAGATAATGATTGTTCAGCTTGATGACAGTGATCTTTTTCCATGGCTCGCTTCCACATATCCGCTTCATTCTATTGTTAAAAAATGTCAACAAAGAACGAATGATTATATTTGAACACCATTCTACTCTTCAACAACTATTTATAAATTTGCTTAATTTTTTATTTCAACCTTTTTTTTTATATCACATTACTTATTTTCATGTCTATTACATTACTTTTTTTTTTTTACTTCTTTCAAAATGTATATAGAGTATATAGATATCCAAAATTTTCCATAAAGTATATTCATGCTGGTTATAATTTATAAATGATGAAGTCTGTACGTTTTATTATACCGTGAAAAAAAAAATTATTTTTAATTAATTAATTTTAATTAAAAATGTGTTAAATATAAAGTGGTTTATGTTTTAATATATTTATATAAAAGTTAGTTGAATAATAAATTTTAAAATAAAATTCATATTGAACTTAAAAGTTATAAATTTTAATTTTAAATTTAAAAATAATTTTATAGATAAAATCAATTTTATTGTATAACATCCAAACATATCAAAATTAATTTATACTTATACAATTGATTTTGACTTCTATAAAAGTAACATACACAAAATTTAAAATAATAATTAATTGGCAAGTTGCATTTGGATTAGGAGATTAAGACCGTAATCATCACAATCAAGTCCATTTAAAAAAACATTTAACAATATTAAAACATATATTTTCATAGTACTATTATTATTATTATTATTATTATTATTATTATTATTATTATTATTATTATTATTATTATTATTATGTAATAATAAAACCTCTGGTTCCAACATGATCACTTTCATAATTTTAATGGTTTTGCATTTTGCATTCTTAATTTTTAATTTTTCTGCTTCGCTTTATTCTTAATTTAGATTTCAAGTAGGCTTTACTATTTTTATTAAATAGATCTAATAAAAATAAAATATTTAAATATAGATCGTTGAATTTTATTTATAAATTGAAAAACTATGTATCGACCGCAAAACTGCATATAATTCAGAGTTGAAAAATGACACTAATGAGCAAGAGACACAAATCCACTGGAGAGAGACACAATCCACTAAACAAAATTCAAGAAATATAAAGAGTAATTATCATAAGATTGAAAAGTTAATTAAGTATTAAGAAACATAAAATCCATAGATGAAGAAGAATATATAGTGCGCATTTTTTTTTAATTTTTTATTTGTTATCTGATTCAACTTAGGTAATCCAATTAAGACCATAATTCAGAAGTCTCAGTTTTATTTTTAGTTAAATTTTTATAACATTACTAGCAACAAGTATAACAAGTCGAGTATAATTGAAAGGAGTGCAAATCCGACACATACCGATAACATAAAGAAATGTAAGAGAAAATGCATATGATATCATTGATTTATTGTTATAAATTTCTTTCTAAAAAATATTAATGAAAAAAACTATGCACTGTTAGTGTAATCCAATTTTACATTGATAGATAATAATAATTGTTGATTTTATCATATCACCATATAATTGTAAATGCAATCATAAAATAATTCTACAATCAACGATTTGTGTTTTGACATTGTAGGTTATTAAACTTAAAAAATTAACATACAGTGAAATCATTCAACCACCTCTTCTATGAATCTACACCCCCATTTTTTGTTATCCACATCACTCAATATTGCTACCCACACCTTTATTTTTGCTATCCACACCCCTCCATTTTTTTTTTAAAAACGAAATACCTAAATTGATCTTGACTATTTATAACATTTTTAACTCTAACCTCTTATTTTATCTTCATCTTCAATCATCCTCGTTGCCTATCGTTTAAATCAGGTTTGCATCAGTTGTTGTTCTTGTTCTTGTTTTTTTACAATGTGTAGTTGTTGGTCTTGTTTTCCATGAAACTGTATTTTTTTGCAAACCCAGAAATCTATGTGAACTAAGTTCTCGTACGTGAACTCAGTTGTGTATGCAAACTAACACTGCCCAAAAACCTACATGAATTGAGTTTACGTACGCAAATTTAATCTGCGTAAAATCTACGTGAACTATATTCACATATGTGAACTTAGTTCACGTAGGTTCTATGCAGACTTGGTTCATGTACATGAACTTGGTTCACGTATGTTCTACGCATACTGAGTTTTCTAGGCAGAGTGAGTTTGTGTGAGTGAACAAATATTGCGTCGCAACATATTTGATTGTGTTTTAATTTTTATTATGATTTAATTATGCAGAAATGGTGCTATTATGTTTACTGATAGAGCATGTTGAGTTATAATTAATGATACTGCTAATGATGACGGTACTGCTAATGATAAGGGTGATCGTGTTAGATCAACCGCTTCTGCACGAGCTCAAAGTCTTGAGAAGCAGCAGGAAGTGCAAAAGGAGAGGCAAACACAACGTGAACGATGGCGATTACAATATTGATGATTCTTCATCATATGCATATTTTCCCACTATTTTAGTCTTATTTATCCTCAATTATTAGTTAAATTAAGGATTTATTTGATATATTTTGTTGATTTTTGTTCTTTGAGTTAAATTAAATGTTTTATGTTTTATTTTAGTGATTAAGTAGGAATTTTTCGTAATTTTACATTGCGTTGTGTTTTGGTGCAGTGCAGAGTTTTTGTGAGAAATCAACATGACACATGTAGAGTATTTCAGCCATATCTGGAGTTGTAGATGTCCAATTGGAGTCAAATCAAATGCAAACGAAATCTATGATCCATAGCTACAACTTTCATGAAGACACCGGAACCAAATTCAGACTCGAAAGAGGAGGAAAATGCAATATACGCCAGACAACAGATGCTGAGCGCTGGAGCGCGCCCAAGCGCAAGCCAAGCGCTTTTTCCCAGCATTCGCCACTGTCGATACGCGCCCGAGCGCGCCCAAGCGCAAGCCAAGCGCTTTTTCCAGCATCTGCTACTGCCCGAACGCGCCCAAGCGCGCCTGAGGCACGCGTCCCGCACCAGCAACCATAAAAACACAGATTTTTACTGTTTTAGGCATCTTTTTGACTATTGGGAAGTTGGGAGATTTGTGCCCTAGCATAGAAACTCAAAGACGGCCGTTTCTAACATCATTGGAGCAGTTTTATCAAGAATCATTCATGAATCCTTCTTGTAATTCTTCTCTAATCTCTATCTCTTTTATCTTTGTCATGAGTAACTAAACTCTATTTGTTAGGGTTGAGTGTAACAAGATGAAACCCTTATTTTTATGATTTGATTTCTAGTTATATGAATGAGTTTATTGAATTATTTTTCTCATCTCTGTGCTTAATGCTTTTTATTTCTTGATCAACATTAAAATGTTCTACGATTTGTATTTTGAAACGGAAGTGGACTTTACGAATGCTTGAGATGAGAAATTCATGAATTTGTAGTCTAGACATAGGTGCAGGTCATGAAACCAATTAAATTAGTTGCAAAACAATTATTTACAAGAGAATTTCTATACGGTAATGCTTAATTCTAATCTTAAATCTACTAAGGAATTATGGGTTACTTTGGAATTAAAGGTTCTGTCACTAAGACATTTGGGCAAGAATAATAAAGAGAATTCGGTAATAATTCAATAAAGGAATTCAATAACTAGGATCAAATTAGACACCAAGGTTGGATTCTAAGTGAAACTCATCCCTGACATTTTTCTCATTATAAAGGATCAATTTTACTACTGCTGTCAATTTTAATTGTTATTTCAATCAACTTGGGAACTTTTTGTTCAATTTTAGTAACTAAATATAATTCAATAGTAAAACGCAATCCTTGAGTTCGACACTCGGTACTACCGTTTTATTATTACTTGCAACGATTCAGTACACTTGCTGAAACGCTATCAAGTTTTTGGTGCCGTTGCCGGGGATTGCCATATCACTATTGAATTTAAATTATTTACTGAATTGAAAATTTTTTATTTTATTTTATTTTATGTTATTTTTTTTATTTGTTGAACTTGCTAATGTCATGTCTAGTGGTTTGCCTCTTCTTTGTTTGAGATAACTATTTGTTGTAAAGCATGGAAAATTATAATGATGATATTCTACTGCAATTATATGAAGAGTGTGATACTTGTCTTATTTCAGGTATATGTCACATGATTGAGGGGCAAATCATGAGCCATGCATTTTTAAAACATCACCCTCAGATCCCTCCGATGCAGCCTCTTAGGTGTGACTTTTGCGGAGAAGCACATAAGGATGGAAATTGTGCTGATGACCTTGCCGAACTAGTAGAATATGAAGATTTTTTTTGGAAAGTCTCAGAAAACGAAGTCATAGAAAACGACGAGCGTTACATTAAAAAGATCTATTGGGAACAAATTATACCTCCTAAAATTCTACCCAAAGAATCAAATGACAAAGACTTTCACATTACCGACGTTTTGGTTGAATTCATGAAGAATAACATGGTTTCAATTGAAAGATTTGAAAACCAATGTGAGAGGTTATTTGAACAAGTGGTTAAGTTTGAGAAGATGGAGGAGAAGTTGAAGATTGAAGATAATTTCATTGTTGTGGTAGAAGAAGATAAGCAAGAGGAAAAGACGAACGAGGAAAAGAAAAAAGAAGAGATTGATAAAGTTCGAGATTCAATCTATACCTTGTTCATCAATGTCCAATTGAGAAGGACATGGAAACAACATCTTTTATTTCTTAAGTTCATGGAATTTCTACCAAACAAAAAGAAAAAGAAGGATGATGTGTTCTTCCTGTCATATATGCCACCTTGACAGTAGTTGAGACGTCAAGCTCAAGACACTAAACGAGCGCTTATTGGGAGGCAACCCAATTTTATATCATTTGCACCGTATTTATTTATTGCATTTTAGATTTATTTTACTCCATTTAGTTCCAATTTTAGTCTCTAATTGCTAGTTCTCTTAGTTTTGATGTTTGGTATGAGCAAGGAATCAAAAAGATGCGTTGAGAAACGATTATACAGCTCCAAATGACAGAACGCGCACCCAAGCGCTGTTTTATTTTGTTATGTGTGAGTGGTATTCTTGTCTTGCTTGATTTATTTTAGTTGATAAAATATTAGTTGAATTATTTAATTAAATTAGAATTTATATAAGTTATATTGTTTGTTAGTTTTATTTGCAACCAAATAAGTATTCAATTTAGGAGATATTATAGAGTTAGTGAAACCAACCTTTATGTATGAGTGTTTTGAAAATATTTTTGGTCCATCCTATAAAAACAAAAATTAGTGACTTGACTCATTCTTTTACTCTCCTTTATGACAAGATTTTATGACAATTCATGGTGTTTTCTTGGCATAATGTGCATTAATTCATTTTAAACACCCTTAATTAATTTTTTAAAGGAAGATTATAAATTTAATTATAAGTTTTTTTGTGCAATTAAGAGAGGACATAAAAAGACTATTGTCATTTTTTTATCTCATGCATTCATCTCTTTTAAACTAAAATTATAATTTTATTATAATTGTCTACAAAAATAATTTTATGAAATTTTTGGTTTCGTAACTATTAGATAAAAAAATTAAAAGGGTGATGTGACAATCTCTAATTTATTTATTTAATTAAAATTAGTGTGTGACACCCTTCAATATTTGGTGAACTCTATTAGTTAATTCAAATTAACTCATACACATAAATTTCAATTGGCTTTGTAACAACCTAATAAAATTAAAGAAATAGTAATTATTGGTAGTATAATGTTGGAATTAAGTGCACTTCAATTTTAGACAAGAAATCAATGGTAATAGTGCAACGTAAATAGCTTATATGTTTATACGTTTCCATTAGGCATCTTGTTGTCACACCTATTTGTCATTCGTACACTCTCAAAATAATTTTCTGAGTCGTAAATTCCAATATCTATCGGTGTTGAATTCATTACTGCCTCATGAGCTATTTCTCGTGCAAATTTAGAGGTGTTAAGAAAGAAAGCGCCTAAGGTAAGGGCTTTTCCCCATGCAATGTTAGGCTAGATATTAAATTAATAGTTTGTAAGATATTGATATAAAATTTGTTGTCTTAAAAGAAAAATATTGATTTTTAATTGCCTTAAAGAATTTAACTATAATATTTTATTTTATGAGTAATATGTATGCTTATTTTAAATTTCGATTTTTATTATTATAACATGAGTAATATGTTTGATGTCATATATTTGATGTAAAGTTATTATTTGTGTGTTGTTTATGTGTACTTAATTATAAAGCTATGATTTTTATTATGATCTCATCAGTAATATTTTTTTAGGATGTCTTTAATTTAAAGTTTCGATTTTTGTGCTATTTCATTTCAAAGTTTTGATTTTTAAGAAATCTATATGAGTCTTGGGGGAATTGGTGTAAAGTTTTAATTTTAATTATGATAACATGATTAAGTTGATTTTTGTGATGTGTTTAGCGACAAACCTTGATTTGTGTTTTAAATAATATTATTTTTGTGGTTGCATAAGTGGCTTGTGATTTGTGTTTTGAATATTTTATCTATGTGGTTGTCTAAGTGGTTTGGTTGGTGGTTTGTATTTTAAATATTTTTATCTTTGTGGTTGCCAAAGTGGTTGGTGATTTGCATTTTAAATATTGTTATCTTTGTGGTTGCCTAAGTGGCTAGTGATTCGTGTTCTAAATATTATCTTTGTGGTTGCCTAAGTGGTTAGTGATTTGTGTTTTAAATATTGCTATCTTTGTGGTTGCCTAAGTGGTTGGTGAATTGGATTTTAAATATTGTTATCTTTGTGGTTGCCTAAGTGGCTTGTGATTTATGTGATTATCTAATTGGGTGGTGATATGTATCTTTGAGCATCATTATCATTTCATGACATATCATATGCATCTTTGTGGACGCCTGTGTGGCTGGTTTAATTTTCCCCATTGGTATGGGTGACTTCTGTGTGGACGCCTGTGTGGCTGGTTATATCCGGATCATATATGTTTAGGAGCATGCATGACTTGCATACATTTTAATGTTATTTTATTTTGATCTAATTATTTGCTATACGATTTCTACTTGATTTATTTAGATACATTCTATGACTTTTGAAACATCTTTAAGAACTATTAAAGAATCAATTTTTTTTAAAATCTTTTATTACGAAAAGATTTTATATTCATATTTTATGGTTGTTAATTTATTATTTGGTTTAATTTTGTTGTGGGATGAACTGACCCCTTACACCAACATTTAGGTACTAATGATTTCAAAGAGTTGCATGAATGACGTTTGATTGGTGCACGCACGTGGGAAAATTATATTTTACTTAAAAATAATATTTTGTATTACTAAATATTTGCGGCACATTGTAAAATTATTTACTCTTCATCATTAACTCTTAATAGAAATGCAGACGTGATATTTCATTAGCTAGAAAAAAATGGAATGTCATTAATTTCAGTCAATATTGTTTCTTTTGAATTTCACTTAAAGAGAATTTATTTTATTTTGGACCATAAATGAATATTGATCTAATAATTGGAATATTAATTTTGCAAATGAATAAATAAATAATATTTTAGTAAATTACATTACGTTCTTTTAATGAGAAAAATTAATTAATTAGTTGTTTCTAAAAGAAAATAAATATTTTTCAGTAATATTCGTATAAAAAATTTGGGGCGTTACACTTTGCACCGTATTTATTTATTGCATTTCAGATTTATTTTACTCCATTTAGTTCCAATTTTAGTCTCTAATTTCTAGTTCTCTTAGTTTTGATGTTTGGTATGAGCAAGGAATCAAAAAGATGCGTTGAGAAGCGATTGTACATCACCAAATGACAGAATGCGCGCCCAAGCGTTTTTTCCAGCAAAATGAACTAAGGTTGCAAGTACATCCTTCACTCAACAGACACCAAGAGGCATGTTTTATGCTGATCTATTTGCACCTCACCAGTATACCGGCGACCATAGCGGAACATGAGCAGATGATCTAAACGAGGATCCTTGAATTGCCAAACTAGAGAAGTTTTCTTTCTTTTGTTTTGAATTTTTTTTTTCTTTTCTTGTTTTTCTTTGTTTTAGTCTAGTCTATTTGCTTTTCTTTGCGTCTTCTTGTTTTCTTTGTTTGATGATGAAAAGTTGTAATAACTTGCACTTGATCTTAAAATTTCTGTTTGTGATTTTGCAAGTTAAATTTCATTTCTTAGATTATGTTATTGCTCAAGTCGACAAGCCTTCCTAATGCATGCATTCTTGATTACTAAATGGTTGTAGAAGACTAATATGCCATCAATTTTTCAAAAATACAATTTTAACTCTTCAGAAGCATGTTGGCTTTATTTTGATTGTTCATACTCTCTCTCAGTACCCACCATTGAGTATTTTTCTGAATCATGCTGCCTTTGCAATGAACTGTCGTCACATACTTGGGACTAGGTTCATGCCACCAATGCATGCATAAATGTCATCATTTTAGTTAGTAACAAAATAGATCACTCAACCAGAGCGTCCAAAACCATTCAACCTTGTCCTAAACCAAATTGGTTTAGACACAAAGTCATCATCTTGAATAACCACAACATGTCAAGCACAACCATTATAACAAAGTATCATATAACGTTTATTTTTCACAATTTGAACATGTCAAACACAACCATTATAACAACGTATTATATAACATTTATTTTGAAGATAAAACACAAACATAACCAATACATAATATCACAGTGCATTTATATCACATATAATTCAAGTAGGAAAGTGAATGAAGTGATACCCTTACCGTTATGAGTGTCGTTATTAAGGTGTTTATGTAGCTGTATTTGCTCCAAAAACGTTACACCTTCACAAATTAATTTACTATTCACTTATTGTCAAAACCTATTTATCCCTAAGTCACATTAAAGGCTTGATGTTGCCTTAAGATTTTAGGACAGATCATTTATTTATATTTTTAAAGATACCAATTCTCTCAAATTAGCAAGCACACAAACAAGTAATAGTAAAAAGATATTTTTAGTCTATATTTGTCACAAGTGCCTCGTGGCAAATTCAATAAAATAAAGGAAATATGTAATTTTTCAAATATTTCTTTTGGACCAAAATTCTTATACAACAAACATCAGTGGTCCATAATAATTCCTTAGTTCACTTCCAAAAATTTAACAATAAAATTTAACGACACTTCAACATAAAATTCATTTTAATTATTACAAAATAAATTAACAACTCTATCATAAAATTATTTTTATTTTATAAATCAACACCACATCTTCAGAATTGTCTCATAAAAATCACAACTTTAACATTCTGAAAAATAATTATAACAACTTTCAACTCATTTATTATTTCTAAGAACATTGTTATTATAAACATCAATAAAATTTCTAAAAATTTCTTAAACACTCAAATTATCACAAATAAACTTTTAACCAAATAAAAATTGAGTTTTTAGCCATAAATTATTTATATTGATTACAACACAATCTAGTCTTTATAACGATTTTTACCCGATTAATTTTTTTTTGGACATAGATAGACATTTTCTCTAATCAAAATAGGTTTTTATATCAATATCATAAGAAAATCAAGATCACTTCTAAGAAAATAAATTGCATATCACAATTTTACTTTTAAAACTAAAAAAGATTTTCCTACACAGTAGTAATAATAATAATATCAAACACCATTTTTAAAATTATCCATCATCATAAAGTCATTTACTAAAATCAATTTTTTGACCGGTAACAACAATAACAACTTTACCATAAAATCAATTTTTTTTGAGTCGTCTGTTTTTTTTTTCTCTATCACTAGAGTTAAGAGTTAATGAACGTGTTGTTTTCAACTTAAGCCACCCTAAATATTAACTCATCAAATTAATGCAATTTTATTTTTAACGTCTTCTTTCTTTTCTATTATTGTTGTTACTATTATAAGAATTTATTTTTAAATACTTATCAAAATATTCAGTCAAATTAAATATATCATGTCATACACATATATACTTTTGAAAAATAACAATTGAATAAAAAATAATAATAAGAACAACCACATTAGAAATTATAAAATAAAATATCTTTTGCACATTATTAATAATAAAAAATGAGGGTCTTACATTTAATTCAGTTCACGTAGCCGTTCGTGAATTCAATTAACGTATTTGTTGTGAATTCTTAAATTCCATTAAATACACGTACATGAACTTAATTCACATACTTTGAAATATTTACAACGTACGTGAACTATTAACAACATAATTTTTATTTTTATCAATATATTTCCTTTTGAAAATTATATATCAAACTATTTTTTTTTCTTAGTTAAGTCGCCATTTGCAAATCTGACTTCATGCAATGCCGACTTTCTTAAATATTTATTTTGTTTTTAATTAAAAAGTCACCTTTTGAAAAATTGACTTGTTACATCTAATTTTTTTTAGTTAAATGAATATATATATATATATATATATATATATATATATATAATTCATTAAAATTTAGTCATAAAAAATAATAATACAAATTTTACAAAAATTACTAGAATTGTCTATATCATTTGAACAATATTTTTAAGTATGAAAAGTTAAATGATATAATCTACAATTTCTTGATTCTGTTTCTCTAGTATTCATTTCAATTTTAATACAGATATTATATATTTTTTTTCTCTAATAAATTATATATATTTTTTCTGGTAATTTTTTAAAAAAGTTGAATGTAAGAAGTTTCTTTTTTAAAAAACAACTACTTTGATAAATAAAAAAAATCATAAGAAAGTGGTTATTACGAACTTAGACTTCTTTTGTCTTTTCAACTCGAGACTGCTGACTAAGTAAAAAAAGTAAAAAGAATGGGAATAATCTGATATATAGTTAAGGAAAATATATTGATAATATATTTTAAAATTTGGATTGTTAAAAAATACCCAGAAAAAAATATAAACTTTTTCCACTTAAAAAAAATGATATGCGTCACACTCTCTCTCTAACAATAATTTGAAAAGCCAAAGAGTTAATGTGATGACAATATTAGATAGCTAGGTCAAAATGCATGCAATATCCATTTGAGGAAGAAGAAGCTCAAATTACTGAACTAATCATGGACGAAGATTACATAGGTGAATTTGATGCAACGCTACTAGAAGATGAAAATCAAACTGAAAACCCCGAATTCCCTAAATTCAACGAATCAACAAAGTTCGGTCACGTAAATCTTGAATTAGGAATGTTATTCACAAACCTACAAAGTTTCAAAACAGCAGTGAAAGATTACAATATCCATTTAGGAAGAGAAATTAAATGGATGAAAAACGATAAAACTAGAGTTAGGTCAAAATGCAAGCAACATCAATGTTGTAATTGGGAAATCTATTGTAGTTGGAGTGAAATGCATAAATGTTTTCAAATCAAGACTTTCGTTTCAGAACACACGTGTGATAGGGTTTTGAAGAATAAACAAGTTGACAAGAACTGGATTGTTGAGAAATTGGAGGAGAAGATTAGAATGAAACCTGGATTTAGTCGACGCGAAGCGCATGAGTATTTCAAGGAAGAATTTGGGGTGGATATCCATGATTTGAGGATTTTTAGGGCTTTGAAAAGTGTTAGGGAATTGGTTTTTGGTAGATCGAAAAAGCGTAGGAGAGACGAAGGGAATGAGGAATCTGCAAATGTTAGTATGTTTATTTTATGTGTTTATAGTTTACATCTGTTTTTATAAAGTTTTTTGTTTTATTTAATGGTCTTAATGTTGCTTGCTTGCTTTGACTTAATGGTACCAAATTTTGACTATGGTTTAGATTTAGGAGGATTGTGGTTTAAACTTTGGTTTAATAGTGGTGTATTAATTTATATGCTTTATACTTTTGATTATGACTTGGTGAAAGTTGGAGATATTATCATACAATAAGTCACACAGTCTAAGACCAGTGATGTTTGTATCTGAATCGTATGGAAGATTCCATTTGAATTCATATTTTACTGGAGCAAGATTTTTTATAGCCTTGTACTGTAATCTACATTTGAGAACAGAACTTCAGAAATTGGTATTATAGGTAAGAGCTGAATTCCAAACCTACATTCTTTCCAAATTTGTAACACCGACCTTTTTGATCAATGGCGTGTCTGGTGTTAACACCAACAAATGTGACATTCAATTAATTCATTTTTTCAAGTTATTACTGGTGTTCGTGTTTGTATCAATGTTTCATAGTTTTCAATCAACTGGACCAAACCATAGACCAGTGTACCTCTTGTTAGACCACATTATACCCATTACTCTATTGTTTGTGTAAAAAACATTTCTCATATATATTCCCTTCCTTTTATACTTGCCATCAAACTTTAGGAGCAAGAATTTCTAATGCTATAAGTGCTGATGCAGTGGCAATGAGCCATGTATCATCACATGCCAAACCAGCAAACTCGCATTTCCACGATTTTAGGTATCAATTTCAAGTCAGTTTGTTAGTAAGCTCGACATTTTGCAAACTCGAAAATAAAACCAAGTTGACTCGGTTGGACTCGCAGGGAACTTGCTAAACTAGGGTAAACACAAGAGGAATTTTTAATACAATTTTGATATTTTTTCCATTTCAGTTTTCGTATTTGATTCATTCTCTTCTGTGTTCGTTTGATTATGTTCACCATTGTGTGATTTTGCTCATGTTACTTTTTGATTCACCAGAGTTTTTGTTGATGTCAGTTTTTTAATCAACCGTTGTTCACAATTGTGTAATTTCATCTCAATTTTTTATTTGGTTCACTGTTTTCGTGATTTTGTTCAAGTCAGTTTTTGAATCACACTATGTGGTTAACATTTATGTTGGAGCATGATGTGGATGAAATTAGTGGGTTAGTAAATATTCCTAAATACATCAATGCTGATGATGAATTGGGTGATGGGTCTCAGGTTGTAGATAATGATAAGCTAGCTAGAAAGTTCAAGCGTCCTGTAAAGGTTGCAAAACCCCAAGTTGATGCTGCACAAGACAATGGTGCCCAAGTTCCTCAACCTGTCCAACGCGTGACTAAGACCAAGAAGGCAAAACTCGTGGCTAGAAAGCCTGATCTCAATAAAGTAAGAAGGAGTGCAAGAATTTTTGGTGGAACATTCAAGCGTGATGGACCTGGATGTGATGAAGCAGCTCCAATTGTGATTTCTGATAATGATGATAGTGATGGTTACTTAACTCAAGAGGTGAATCCTAAAGATGGAACATGTTTAGGGATAGTAAGAAAATTGCCTTGAAACATTGTAGCTTTATGTAACACCTTTTGGATTAAGCATTCTGTTTTGACGTAAGGCAATGATCTTTGTTGTAAGGCAAAGATCTTTATGTCTTTTTGGATTAAATATTATGAACCCCTACTTTTAGATAAGACTGGTTCTTTTGTTGTTAATGGATGAACAACAGTAATTCTGATTAATGAAACAACATTATGATTATGGTTCATTGTGTCTTGGCTACTGGTTATTAAGTGCTTGATTTATGTAATTTTTATGGTTAATTATGTTAACACAAAATAGTAATATCGAATTTAATCCAAACTTAACCAAATATATTAATCATTAAACAAAACACAAATTTATTCATTAGGAATTAAAATTTATTTTCCCAATTTTTTTAATTATTTAAATTACACTTTTATTTACTAATGCTCCAATTTTTAAAATTAGAACGATACTTCCAAAATCTTTAAGACAGTCTTGTGCTTGAAATTCGAGAGATACATATGTAATTTAGCTTTGAAATAATTTAGCTTTGAAATAATGCTATCTCTCATCATAGAAATTGATCATAATTCACATTACCTCAATGTTTTTTTTTTTTTTTCTGATGAAAATGAAATGAAATTAAGAAATCTCATCATAGAAATTGATCATAATTCACATTACCTCAATGTTTTTTTTTTTTCTGATGAAAATGAAATGAAATTAAGAAATCAATCGAGGTAGACAAATACCCATTACATCTTCAGCAATAATAATTTATTATTACCTTTACCTATGGCAACATTTGGTACAAATTGCAACTTTATTTAGCATGTAGAGTTAGTTTTTTGTCAAGTTTGACATAATCATTGTATTTTATTTAGAGTGCAAAAGTATCACATACATTTATGACATTCCAATTAGGTTGACACCTCATAGCTGCCACCTGTCATTTACAGCACGTAAAAACAACAATAACAACAATAATAATAATAATAATAATAATAATAATAATAATAATAATAATAATAATAAGAATAATAATAATAACAATAACAATAATAATAAGAATAATAAGAATAATAACAACAATAATAAGAACAATAATAAGAACAATAAGAATAATAATAATAATAATAAGAATAATAATAATAATAATAATAATAATAATAATAATAATAATAATAATAATAATAATAATAATAATAATAATAAGAATAATAAAAAAAAAAATAACAACTTGGAAGGACTGGACCAAAACTCAAAGAAAAAATTTAAAGGGCAAACAACTGCCTCCTTAAAAATCTTCTAAAAAAAATCCTAAGAAATAAAATCATGGTGAAAGGAAAAAGAGTCAATTGCATATATACAAGCCCCGAAATAAACAACTTGTAAAGCATGTTTCAAAAGAGTTGATGCATGAAAACGTAAGCTATTCTTGAATTTACAGTTCTTATAAGCTTATTTACTAACTATTTCAAAGATTCATTGACTTCTGTTGCTTTCCACAACTGCAGCTATATCATGAGATGCAGATTGTTTGGCTATCAATTCTGCTAGCTTATCCCTGCAAAATTGACACAAACATAGGAGGGTTTAAAATCTATGCACGTGTTAGCCCAAAAATTGAATTTATGATGTGAGAAGAAAAAATAACATACATGCAATGTGGTATGCGACATTCTGAGTCTTTGCAATTCTTGCAGTGATAAGTTAGTATCTGCAAAACCTTTTTACAGCGACGGCAGCCCCCCAAAACTCGAGTAGTACACTGGTTGGCATGAACTAATAACTTTTTCATTTGAAAACAGTTTCGATAACAGCATCTTTCAGTTTTAGTTGAGGAACATTGAGATACATGCTCCAAAACCTCCATCAGTTTCCATCGCATCTAGGTGTTCAATTGCATATAAGTTAGCAAGTATGCATGTTGTAACAAAGGAATAAAGATAAAGATTGTAAGCAAAAAGATTTTTTCTTATTCATGCAGTGAAGTTGAAAGAGAAGATATAAGAGATTCTCTCTAGTTTACAACTTAATTCTTCAAAGCTATCTCCCATTTACCAATTGAAGAATATTTAAAGACTTTCTAAAAAATAAACACAATAACAAACTCATCAACTTCCTAACCTAACTAACTTATACGAACTAACTCTAATTAATCTATATTCTATATCCTAAAGGTATGTTTGGGAACTAGATTTTGGAGAACTAAGTCTATATTTTATTATATATTTGAGATTTCAAAAAAATTAAAAGAGTAATATCATAAATATCATATAATATCTCAATTCCATTTCATTTATTTTAAGAAATATTTTGTAGTGACCTTAATTTGAAAAAGATAAATAAACCCTCCCCTCACTTTCCTTCCAAAACCCAACTCCGAAACATACCCTAACAGACATGGAAAGAGAGAAAATAAAATTTATAAAAGCGAAAGTTTGAACAATATAATTTGTAATAAACACATTTTCAGGTCTTTATCTCATCAAATGTGAGACTCATAATATGTAACAAACAAGTAAAGAAAACAATAAAGGCTGAGAACTAAGTTCTTACCGGCACCGATATCTGATTTAACTCCTGATTCCCGGATAGACATGGTGTTGTTGAATACTTTTGAGTCAACTTGTGTTGATGGCAGTCAGCACCCTTATCCTTATAGCATGCAGAGCAAACAACATATTTTGGACAAACCTCACATTTCCAGCTCTGTTGGAGTATATTCTGTGAACAAATGCTACATACTGTTCCAACAGTCAGCAGAGTAAGACCCTTAAGATGATCTAGGATCATCATTGTGGAGTACTTGGCACGGCGGAGCGTGTCAAACTGAAACTGATTCTTCTTGCAGAACCTCAAAAATTTACTCCTACTTTCAAATAATTCATTCTCAATGATGATATCATTTTGTTCGGTGTTGAAGGGGATATCATCCACAACAACCTGAAATCAGCATAAATTTCAAAGATATGTGTTGGTTTGCATGGAACTAATAATGATGGAAAAATCATATGAACTTTAGCTTCCAGTTTAGACTATTGTTACCTGACAGAGTGTATGCACCTCGCCATTAATTGAAGTGTGTACATCAGCGGTATGACATCTGAAACATATTGATATGAAAATCAATGACAAAAGCACTTCTCATTCTCATGCTATAGTTGCATAATCAATTTCGATTTGCATTATGTTCATTTTTAAAGGAATAATATAACACCAAATGGTCAAAATCATTAAGAAAATCAAACATTTATATCTCATATTTGATGTATTCTACAATTCAGGTCGTTGCACACCAAATCACCAATGTAAGAGTCAAAAGGCTGACCTTTCTAAACCTTACTTACTAAGTAGTTCAATGAAAGAAAATGCTAGAAGAATGGAGAACTACCACTTTATACCAAATCACCAATATAAGAGTCAAAGGGCTAATCATTGTAAATATTGTATGAACAAAGAAGGCAGATAAAAAAAATGCAAGGTGCAAACTGAAGATAAAAAAAAAGCATGTCTTGCTATCAAATTTATGAACAATTAGCACATGCATAACAAAATTAAAAGTAAAGGTAGGAGCGAAAAATAGAGTTCAAGTATGTATTCAATTTAAGTTGTCTTCAATGAGAGAAGGGAATCATCACCTATCGCACTCCTGAAATTTCTTGCATTTAGTGCAAAACCATCGCTTCCCAGATAGTATTGCTTCATGGCAGTGAATGCATGAATACTGCAAGTGTGCTACGATGAAGTTTTTCTTTGACTGCAACATAATTTGGCCCAGCTAATAGATATTGGTTGAAAAAAGAAATGGAAGAAAGATCAGATTATACAGACATACAGTGTAAATAAATTAAAACTCATACATAAGATCAAATGCTCTGTATAAGCACGTAAATAACATATCAGTTATGGATTCACTAATAAAACTCATGCTATAAAACAAAAGCTGACGGGTTCAAATTTGTAGTAGAAGTAATAGAAAAATGAGGGAATGAGAAATTAAAATGATAAATTGCATTAGTGAATAAGTTTCAAATAAGTACGGAATAGTAAACTTTTATTTTGATAAAGAAGAAAAGGTGAAACCAAGCAATAAGGGTTTCCTATTTTGATAAACTAAGTGAAAAGTTGATAATGAGAATAATAACTGGATGAAAAAAATAAACATTTTGCGGCTTTACCATAGTTCAAAGCTATAGTGAATAACTTAATCCTAATCCTGAGTTAACCTTTGCTTCTATGTTTAAAATTAAAATTTGATGATTCGAGAACCAAATAATAATTTGGTTGTGGTAAGCCATTAAAAGCGAAATTATAATCAAAGCTATATCTAATAACCAATTTCAAATTCTCATGACAAGTAGATGAAGGTAAAAGAGAAGGGGGACATACTTTTTGCATCACCATAATGTCTTTGGCATTGCCTTTCAAAGGATTTACATGTCCCATGGCCTTTAAAGATCTATTTTTCACTACTTTCTTCAATGTCTTTTCATACTCTCCTCCACACTCTTTTTCAATGTCGATGGCTAGTTCCATAGCATGATTACACCAGTAGTCTCCATAGAAGTATGGCAAACGAGCAGCTGTCACCTTGGAGTTCCATTTTTCAGTAGGAACAAAAAAATGATCATACACGTCGGTTAAACCAACAACGACATTTTCTTCAGTAGCCTTTTTTAGCATTGAATGATACCTACACAAACAAAACAATATAAATACTCAATGGTTACACAAGCTCATGAAAATACACATACATAAGGAGATAAAAAGACTTACCAGTCCACTAGTTTATCATCCTTTGGAGTCTTTTGAGTTTTTGGATGACAATGTAGAATATAATTATCCTCTTTTTTAGGAGGACAGGACCATATATAGCATTTTGTAAAACCTCGTTTCTTACAAAAATCAAGATACCCAATCTGGCAATGGAAAACGAGCAGGAAGGATTAAGGAAGGCATAAATACAAGGACGGACTAAGGATCGAGCGAAATGTGATCTAAAGCAATTAGCAACAGAGTTTTAAAAGCAAAATACCAATATCTCATGGTAAACAAAGGTACGAAGAGCTCCTCCGCTCCTAGTCCGTCTTCGAGGTATAAAATGATTGACAGAATCAAGATATGAAATATATATGCAACGTTGATTCGGATTGGCACATTCCGAGCCGTACTCCTGGACGTACATTCCAAATATGCATACATCTGCTCCTTCAATCTGCTGAAACAGAAGAATAACCTGAAATCATAGGAAATTCTGTAATTTCTTCTGAATAATAATAGATATAATGGAGCAGACATCAAGAGAAATCTAATCTAGTCCGGCGGAAGGACTTGGAGGAACATATATTCATCTATTAACCCTTTGAACTTACTCTTGATCTATAAGAGAACTCGGCAGGGTAATTCTCCTCTGGAACGATGTCCAGAAATTGCTTCTCCACTATCAGTTGTTTGTCAGTAGATAACACTTCTCTAACTGTAAGACTTTTCGCTGCTACAACCTACAGATTTGGAGTCATGCATGGAAAATCAGACAATCGACCATTTTAAATATGTTGTTTTCTTAATCTTACCTCATCAAGATTCTCATTCCCTTCGATTTTTTCCCAGTCTGCTTTCTCTTGCATGAGACGCTCATAAAGTCTTTTCTCTAAGTGGTCACTAAGCATGGTTCTCGGCAAGTCCTTAGCACCAAAAATAGTAGTCTTTGGTAAGGGAACATGCGTTCCATTTTCAATTTCTTTTACGTGGCAAAAAGGACATGTATATTCAGCAGTGCAGTCCAAATCTCTTTTGCTGTTATATAGTGCACATATTTGATGTTGCCATCTTTTGCATTTATTGCATTCAACCCACTAGAAGAAACGACAATCATTAAGAGTTAGTTTATAGTTCTTTATATAAAGCTGAATTTTTATTTAATAAGGCATACTAAAACTTACTGGTTCTTCAAGTACTTCATCATTTTTCTTTTGTTCAAAAAGTGTCTTACAAATAGATGTCCCATTGAATATAATGCACCCGCCTTTAGAACGGTTATAGCAGGAGGAGCAAAAGCAACGCTCTGCATCAAATTCTTCTCCTTTTCTACAGAAATACTTTGCGTTTCGCTTGATACGGGTTTGACAATGTAAGCAATAAACTTGTACTGATGCGAAGTAGAAAGCTTTCTTTGTACATAATTGGCATGTGCCGTCCACTGTTGTCCTCTGTGTTAAAAGATGTGTCAGCTCGTATATGGCTTAGAATTCCATGTGAAAGCTATAAACACGTCAACTTAAATATTAAGAAAATAAAAGCAAAAAGTTTTTATCTAATAATAAAAGCCTATAAACCAGCTATTAGAAATGAAACATAAACCGACACTGCCTCAGTACAGCTCCGGTGCAACTCAGTAGGCATGCTTATTAGCATCACATTATCATAGCACTATTATGTAACCTTAACGGTTAACAGTTAACAAATGTATATACAATCATAAAAACACATGAATTATCATAAAAACAAATGCATACACAACATCCAAGGATTAAAAGAAGAGGAAGAACCATTTATGAGCTTTAACTAAATAGCTTAACCTTTTGGGATAGTTGGTTCATAACCGTACTCATTACATATCAATAATACCAAAACAGGTCAAGGTAATTAGAAACACTGGAAAGTGGTGTACTAACCTGAACGGATTCCTTTCTCAGACTATTAATATGTTCTTTTATTTGATCACGTGTGAACAAATCAATCAAGGAAACAGCATTAACTGTTGTATTTGAGGACTTTGTTTGCTTCTCTTGATCAGCCTTTTGCTTCTGTTTATTTTTAGCATTTGTCGCCTCCTGGTTGAATCCAATGTCAAACACACCATGGATTTCAGGATCTGGCTCCTCAAACACCGGACTAGCATCTAAGCCTTTTGAGGGAGTTATTTCACTCTTGAAAGTCTGTCCAAATGTATCAACACTCGCATTGTTCTGTATCTCCCCAGCAATTGTACTTGAAGACTTTATTTGCATCTCTTGATCGGCTTTTGGCTCAAGAACTTTCTTTTTAGCATTTGTCTCAGCCTGGTCAAATTCATTTCTTCCTTTTATACCCCCTCCATCAGTAGGAATATCATCCATACTGAGAGTACGCATATTGGAACTCAATCCAATGTCAAATTCATTTAAGTTGTTGCTATCCATCACATCATGCCTTTCAGTAGCAACTTCTAAGCCTTTAGAGGGAAATGTGTTAGTCTTTAAAGTTTTTCCAAATGTATCAACCATCACATTGCTGTTTATCTCACTAAAGCCAAGAACTAGATTTGTAAACTCTTCCACACTGTACTTATCAACTTCACCATCGACAGATGCGAAGGGAAATTCTAACTGTTGTTGCTGCACTTCGGAAAGTGCTTCAATAGAATGAGGTTGAACCATCTTGTAAGACAATTGCTCAGCACTTGCATTGTTAACTAAAGAGACGCCAAAAGTAGACTCCGTCATTTTCTGTATTTTTGTAGGTCTTAGCATGGCTTCAGTATTACCATCATGAGTGAAATTCTTCTGAATATTCAATTCGAAGCTTGGCATCATGTTAGGAAAACTCATACACTCATTATTCTGCGTAATCATCTCAAAGCAATCTCTATTTTTTGTCAGATCTGTCTCGACTGCAAAAGTAGCAAATTAAATGGGTGAAACAATACATTTATTGAAAATTAAAATAATTATAACTAAGATGTTATGGAAAATTCAATACTATTATTGTAAAGACTAAATCAATATTGTACAAATGAGGATTAAAACTTGGGAAGATATCACAATCTATCTAAACATACAATTATTTGCATGTTGCTGAGGTAAACGATTGGAATGTTCCAAAATATCCGTCGAGATAAGTTGAGGTAACTTCATATTAAAATCTTCACATTTGAGGGAATTTCCCATCCTTGTAGGAAAACTTATAGAATCATTATTTTGGATATTCCCCATACTTCCACTGTATCTTGTCAAATCCATGTTCACTACAAAAGTGGCAAATCAATTGGGTAAAATAACATTTATTTAAAATAAACACAAATTCAATAATATAGCTGCCAAATCAATAATCAGTATTGCACAAATAAAGGTGGAAACTCGGGAAGAAATTAAAATTTAATTTAAACTTACAATTATTTGTATGTTGCTGAGGAAAACAATTGGAATGTTCCAAAATATCCGCCGAGACAATTTGAGGTAACTTCGGATTAAAATTTTCATATTGGACGGATTTTCCTTTTGTTGTAGGAAAACTTATAGAATTATTATTTTGGATAGTCCTTATATTTCCACCGTCCGAAACAGGGTTGTTACAAAGAACATTCATATTAGCAAATGTCGGGATTGGTGAACCATGGTTACGCAAACAAGGCAGCTGCTCATGAACAATAGAAGGGGTCGATGGTCCCTCTTTTGGCACGCCATTATAATCAACGATACCAGCATCCAATAGAAGTTGCACACGCTGATTCAATGTTACATTGTTCATATAATCCTCCTGCCAAATATGAAGAAAAATCAATTGTGCTTAATTAACAATTTTACAAACAGTTTTTTAAATACTAGTAGTTGTTATAGCGGCACTATAGCACCGTAGCATAGCGGAAATTGAACCTATTCCTCAATGTCCTATTTAATACAAAGTGTTGTCAAATAGCCGCTATTGCGGCGCTATAGTACTATAGCATAGCGGAATTTGAACATACTGCTATTTTTTGCCATCTGCAATTAACAACACTGTTTACAACTTGCATTTGATCCTCCTCTTGTTGGCTAAAATGTTATTAGCAAATAAAAACTTGCATGCTCAGACAAATTTTTAAGAAACAAACCTTTGAAGGAGCGGATAAAAATAGAAAGTATTCCATGATAGGTGCAAGTCGCTTATTATCAATTGGAAAACTCCTGATCATTTTTGAACTGATGTAAGTAAAACTGAGTGTTAGTAAAGTCTCAAGTTGATTGCAATATAAATCAAAGTAAATGCAACCGATTTTAATGTGAAACTCAAATCACTTACATTTCATTTCTTATCCATTTACGGCTGTATATGATTTTGGGATGATCACGCCAGTTTGTGGAGAACCCTACTTGATTCATTACATTTTGATGGCTTAATTCATCAATAACTCTCTTCCGTAGAAATTTTGAGACACGCGATGAAGAATTTGTTGGCCTTTCAATCCAAGAATTCTCAAGACGAGAACCCTTAGCCGGAGGCATTTTGTCGCTTTATTAGAAACTATTTGTTCTGAAGCTGAAATACATTATCAATAAACATGAGTTAGAGAAAGTTCCATCTATACAAGAACTCGAAATACAGATAACAGGGTTATAATAAATTATTATAATGAAGTGCACATATATAAACACCAATTTGAATAGCAATCAGAAAAAAATACAAAAATCTTAATTCAACAATGAAGCTTGAAATTGTTCCACTTAATTAACACAAAATTTTATCATCAAAATTCAAAGGTTGAAGTAGAAAAATTCATATTCATGAGACCTCAATTAGAGTAACACTGTTAATGACCTATGTAGCACATACACTTCGGAATAAAGTCCATGTTAGATTTAATTACTTTCAAATTCTTGAATTAAAATCAATATCAACATTTCAATATCAGCATTTCAAATTCTTGAATTAAAATCAGTGTCTATGTTTCAATATCCGCGTCATTATCGGTGTCTCTGTCGATACTCCATCATATTTACTAAAAATACTTTTTGAAAAAGTTTCAGTGATCAATCTAGGGTTCAAATTTTACTGAATTCTTATTTTTGAGAGAAAACTAAGGATTCTCAATTTCTAGTTAACAGCTTCGTTTCACCTCTATCAATTTCTAGGGTTCATGCCACCGCCGTCGTGCACAACAGCAGCACCTCCCCCAATCTAATGAAAGATTCTTCCAGCGAACCCACGCATTTCGTACTACGAACAGCGTTTCGTCCGCGGAAGAATCTTTCTTCCGCCTTGTGCGGCCTTTAGCCGCCTCCATCGGAACTTCCTCTTCGATTTCCGACGACATGATTTTGACGGTTATAAAGAGAGAAAAAGAAATCCGAAAATCAACGAGCAAGAAACCAGAAAGAAAAAAAGAAGAAGGGTATATATGCAATAATACTGAGTAATCAAAGAAGATAGAAACGACAACAAACAAGACAAAATAAAATTTTACTGTACGGTGAAAAGTATCGAACCCTAAAAAGAGAAAACTTTGATTGGAGTTGCAACCAGTGCGACAAAGAAATCAATATTTAATAATTTGATAAAGAAGCAAATGAATATTAATTGCTTTTGAGGGTTTTTCTTTTGATGATTAGTGTTGGGATTTTTACTTGGATTTGGGTTATGGTTCAATAAGAAATGGATAAAAGTTAAACGGATTTTTACGTGGATTTGGATTAGGGTTGAATAGAAAATGGATAAAAGTTAAACGGACTTTTATGTGAATTCGAGTTAGAGTTGAATAAGAAATAGATAAAAGTTAAAAGACATGTGCGGTTATTTAAAGTTCAGTTAATCTTTTAGTTCTTTATTTTTTTATTTGGTTCTTTATTTTAATTTTAATTGACAATTTAATCTCTTATATTTTAAAATATTAACAATGTTATCATTTTTTCTTACAAAAATATCAAAAAAATTTAAACAAAGCCCGTAAAATTAATAATTTTCTTAAATATAATGTAAATTTCATCAAATACATAAATTTTCAAATAAACTCATATTTTTATCTCCAAATTCATCAAATAAATAATAAAAATATACTTTCACTCATAAAAACCAAACTCGACCATCAAATTCAGGTTTACCTCATTTATTTAATTTTTTTTATAAAAAAAACTCATTTTTTATTTATTTAAGATTTATGAAACTTTTGCTTGATACTATGTTGACCCTTTTGATTTTTTTTCTTCTTGAATTTGGAGTTAAAGTGCAAGAATTTAGTGTTTATGATATGAATGAAAGAAATCGTGGAAGCGCTTACCTAAGACTAAGTCAAAAAATGGCAATTCACTTGATGATCTAGTCCCTTTTAACAACAAGGTAAATTGGTTACTCTTTTAAATTTTCACTTGATGAACTTTTATCCAAATAATTTATCACATTATGCAATAAAATTTTCAGAGCTTCTGTATTTTTAATTATAAACAAAAGCTTAAAGCTTGTATTATCTTACAAATTGAAATTTTAGATTTAAATTTTCAAATATCTTTTTTCAATGTTGGATAAAAAATTTCAGCCCATTATCTTAATTTTGAGTTAAATTGGCTGTTTTTATTTATTTCAATTAATTACTATGCAAATGGTTGGATTACCTACACAACTACGCCACTAATCATTACCTAAAAGGCTAATTTAACAAATTTAAAATAGGTTAATTATGTCAACATTTTACAACGTAGGACTAATTTTTAAAAAAACAAAACTAATTTATAATTCTATTTTAAATATATATATATATAGAAAATGAAAAATTATTATTAATAAAGATATTACTGTGGACCATTTTATAACTGTGTGTTTTATTCGCAAACCAAGGAGAGAAAGGAGGTGACATGTACGAGGCAATATTCAATTTTTACTGTATACGAATCGTTTGACTTTGACGCCGAAAAGGTAGTCTAACTTTCACTCTTTTCGTACGTTGAATGAACTGAATAATTGCAATGGTTCCACGTGGCCTAAAAAAATCAATACTATCTAGCTTTTCCCATTGCTCCATCAATGGGTTTTGAATTGTGATTTATCTTTTTAAAATTTTATATTAAAATTTAAAGAATTTAATTCAAGATTAATCTTGATTATGAAAATAAAAAACAGAGAACATTATTGTGTAGTGAAAAATACACAATTTAATTTATCTATTTAATTTTATAATCAAAAGACTATAAATAAATAGAGATAAGGGATGAAATATCACAAAAAGATATATTCTAGTTCACTCAATTCGGGTTACATCTAGTACTCACAACCGTGAGATTTTTCATTCAATGTTCAAAACGGAAAAAGTTCTTGATTTTTACACCACCAATCCAGATCAACCTTGATCTGTTACAATCTTCACCTTTCAACCTAGAAATGATTTTTACAATCACCTTTCAACTTAAAAATGATTTTTACAATCACCTTTCAGCCTTGCAAGGATTTTTACAAACACACTCAATCTAACATAAAAGATAGACTTGAGTTACAAATAATGTGTATGATAAAAGTGTTTGAGATCTTGAAATTTCTCAACACTTGTTTGAGATAAATGAAAGACAAACTCAGTAAATAATGATCCAAAGATATAGTGAAGAGAACTTGAGTTTGCTTGAAGAGTTTTTTTGACTTGTTACTTGAACAAATGTTGGTAGATTTGTAAATTGAACTCTTGTCTTCATCTTCCAAATGATCTTTAATTTATAGATGTTAAAAGGTTTTGAATATTCAATTTAAAATGAATATATCCGTCGGACACACTTCCCAAGTGTCAAACATATTTTAAAGCAATTAAAAATGTGTTTATTTGCTGTCCAGAACGTTCTTGACAAAATATTATTTCAAGTGTCAGACAATGTAGATTGATGTATTTTCGTAGCCCAAATCGAGCTTAAATTAAAGAATACTTTGTTCTTTGTGAACCAAAATGTTCTTGGATTTCCATAATGTTGTCAAGAATTATCTTCGTTTTTCAGAATGATCTCAAAAATATTTTTCGTTTTTTCTGTTTCATAACCAGAACATTATTCGTTTCTCAAATTTGATCTTGCTTCTTTCAAATGATCTTGCTTCTGATTTATAGCATAGTATGACCATTGATTGTTGTATGAACAAATTTGATCATCTTCTTCATGAAAATATCATCTTGAAGATGTAATAATTATTCTCTTGAATGATTGATATATGATACACTTTTTTTGAGATTATTTCATTATTGATTGGATACTTATGCACTTTGATGAAGTGAATGACTTCTTGTTTGTTCACTTATGCAATTCATGTTCCATAAACAAAACTCAAGTGCAATCATTAGTAGACCACCATTTATAAAACATACATCGAAAAGGTTTTTGTCTCAAAACAATGTTGCCCCGTCATCATTAACCAGAGACTACTTTCAACCGTCTTCACTACTCTCGTTATGCTAATTTTTTATATAAATATTAGAGACTAAACTAATTGATATTTTGAATATTCAATGACTAAATTGAATTTTTTACGAGTTAGAGATTAAAATGACATCGTTTAATACTTAATCAAAATGGTGGTTCAACCAAAATGAATAAACCGTCATTTTAATCTTTAAAAGTATAAGACGTAGTTATTTTAGAAAAATAAGATATTTATTGATTGTTTGTTTACAAAGAAAGTAAAAGAAAAGAAAGTAAAAAATATATATTTTCTTGTTTGGTTTGATAGAAAATGAGAGAAAAGAAAAATACATATCAAAACACGAGTTAAAAGAAGAAAAAAGTTTATATATATGTTAAAGCATCCGTTAAATTTAATATGACAAGCTTTTATTTTTATTTTTGGTTTATAAAAAAAATAATAAAGAAACTTGCACACAATTGTAAGATCTTGGATTTGAATCTGAAACATATAATCAACTTAACAATATCAATATTTTTCAATTGAATGATTTAGTAATGTTATTATAACATAAAATTTGACACGAAATAAGGTATAAATACAATGTTTTGATATTTTATGAAAAACAAAACGTGACCTCCATTGTATTTTGTACGGTATTGTATTTGTGTCTCATTTTATATCAAGTTTTGTGTTCCAATAACATTATTCATATTATATAACATAGTTTTAACAAATTTTTATTTTATTTTATTTTATTTATATTCTCTTGTTTATCATATTTAAATTCCTTTTTTGATTTTTTATATGAACCAAATAATGCATTATAATATATCAATTATTTTGTAAAAATATTCTCTCTTTTTTTCTTCAAAATATGTGTTATTAATTTTTTTTTTGTCTTATAACATATGTTAATTTTATTTACTAACAAAAAAGATATGAGATTCATGAAGTGAACACTCATCTATATTTTATAAAACAATAAAAATGTCAAGTAATAATTTCCATATTTAGAAAAAGCATCATCCTTAGTAAGAATTTTATCTTTTGTCTGATACTTTTTTTTATAAACGAAAAAATTACAAAAACAATGAAGAGACGAAACGAGAGAAATATATCCCTCTTCAATGATCATCAAAGAGAAGTAATAGACTTGAAGGAGGATAGGTAGGTCAACAATACTAAAATATCCATTGAGATTAAGGTTAGACAACTTATCAACATATCAATTAGCCTTACAATAAACTGATTTACCACAATTTCATTCTATGTGATCTACAAGAGAGATGACTTTTGGAAGGAGTAACATAAGATAAAGATTACTAATTTTCCTTGACCGAATCTTGTTGACTATAACAAGAAAGTCTATTTCCATCAAAATAGTAGTCAAACCCAAATTGCAAGTCGTTATTAGACTATGAACTAGCTTCCAAAGCTCAGCTAACACACAGGCAGCTCACTTGAGATTGCAAAAGAAACTGTGCATATAAACTCCTCTATGATATCTGGTTAGCCATCCATAAGCAGTAAAGATTGTTGTGCATGATATAAGAACCATCAATATTAAGCTTGAAATAATTAACATTTGGAGAATATCATTTCCCATTAATCTCCCTCTTGTCCTCTAAAAAGAAAGGAGAGCAAAGATAAAGATGCTGGTGAATTGAGAAAAATTGTCTATTAAAAGAATGCAAAAATTGTTAAGGATCAAGTGGTGTTCCTAAAAAAAATAATTGGTTCCTATCCCTCTACAACATATTTACCATGATTTCAAATACCATGGGCAAATGGTTTTTGTTCGAGCCAACATCAACATCAGTTAACTTAATATTAAAGTCGATCTATTGGGAAATCCTTTTATTTTTTGAAAGGCTAAAGAATGTTATTGATATAAAACAAATATGATGATTCAAAGTGAGGTGTTATAAATCTTTTCTCTTTCGCTGTATTTTACGAGTCTCACATATTTTCATAATTTTGTTTTGTACAATCTTTTTATAATTTTAAGTAACACATATTAAAAAAATGAAAGTAGAAAATATAATCATAAAATAAACATACCTAAAGTTTTTTACTTCAAATTCTCAAATGCATGAAAATAATTCAATTTTCAAGTGCCCCAAAAATTTATCACTTTTTTTAAAAAGAAAATTTATCACTTTTTAAAGTTTTCTTCTATTTATTATAACTTTTTAAAAAAATGAGAATATACAATAATCTAAATATTGTTTCAAATGATAATTTATTTTTGTTTATAATTGTTTTTTTAAAGAGTAATTTTTACTAAGACACACAAATACAATTGATTTTTGTTTTTTTTTTAAATCTTTAAAAAATAATTTTCAAATTTTTTACTACTAAAATCATTATTTTAAAATTTGTAACAAATAAACTCTAAAAATAATCTTTAAATTATTAAATATCAAAATCACTTTATTTAAAAAAATTATGTAAGTAGTAAAACGAGCTAAAATTGAAATTTGGATATAGTTTTGGAAAAATATATTTTAAGAGGTCAAATACATTTTTAATCCCTTTAAAATTTCAAAATGTTAATTGCTATTTTTGAATGAATTTTTAGCAACATTTTAAAAAGATTATCTTAAAAAATAAATTTAAAATTTGATTTACAGCTTTATATTTTTATATTTTTATTTTGAGTTTACAGTATCTATAAAATTTATATTTATTATTAATGAAAAATAAATATAAATTTATTTGTAAATTATCTAAAATGTGTTCTATTTTGGAGTGAGACATCATTTTTTTTATCAAATAAAAGTTTAGATGAGGTACTATTTTTTCATCTTTAACCTTTGTGAGCAAAAAATATAATTTTATTTAAGTTTACTTTTTTCTCTACAAAACTGCAATATCATAAATGTATTCAATTTAATAATATCAAATTTAGTCAAGTTAAGAGATGATAAAAAAATTATATTTAATTTATATAAATAAATTAAAAATTCTTGTGAATAATTTTTTATAATATTATTAATATAACAAAAGTTATTAGAAAAAAAACTAGTAAAAATCCTTTTTGATGACAACAAACTTTATGAAATAAAAGATTAAGTTTTACGAATAATGGTCTACTAATGATTGCACTTGAGTTTTGTTTAAGGAACATGAATTGCATAAGTGAACAAACAAGAAACCATTCACTTCATCAAAGTGCACAAGTATCCACTCAATAATGAAGTAATTTCAAAAGGAATGTATCATATATCAATCATTCAAGAGAATGATTATTACATCTTCACACTATGCTATAAATTAGAAGCAAAATCATTTAAAAATGAAGCCAAAATACAAAAACAAAACAGAGAACATTCTTGACAGAAGTATAGAAAACGGATAACGTTATTCACAGTTCTAAAATTTCAAGAGCAAATGATCTTCTCTGTTGAAAGAAGAAATTGCTCCTGGGTTTCACAATCATTTTATCAGTGTTCCACAAGGGATATACATGATTCATCTCATCAAAGAATCAATCCAAAATGGAAAGAAGAAAAGCTTGACAAACAGCTGTCAAAGATAAAAAAAAAACCAGCACTCATACAAACAAAACGAAGAACGTTCTTGACAATGACTAGAAAACGAAGAACGTTCTCCACAACTTTATTACAACAAGAATGCTTAAGTCATACTTTAATGAAAATAAAGCTCCTACGATTTGCAAGTATATTTTCAGTATTCTACAAGGAATATATACAAAGCTAACAATTGAAATAGAAACACTCCAAAAAGAACAAAGGATAAAAGGCACAGCTCATTATAAAGCAAACAAGATTATCCTACGTTCAAGAATGATTATTCTCCATCATGTTAACATCAATCAACAATCATTCTCCTGCATGTTAACATGAATCAAGATCATTCTTCAGCATGTTAAACATCAACATGCACAAAGTTTTCATCAGTCTTCAGAATGTTCAACAATCATTCTTCAACATATTGACATCATTTCATAATCAAGATTAATCTTGAGTTAAACTTTTTAAGTTTTAATAGAAAATTTTAAAAAGACGAATTTACAATTTATACTCCCTTTCTTATAAATTAACATTGTTACTTCATATATTTAGTCTCTATAAGTTGGATTTTTTATTTTTGTCTTTATAATTTTTTTTTAACTTTAACTTTATATATTTAAATGTGTTTTAAAATCGTATAAGTGACTGTAAAAAAAAAATTAAAATAAATAATAAATAAATAAGAAAAACATAAAATAAAATAAAAAACAAAAAATGAACAAAACGCAAATTTATAAAACGAAACAAATATATTTTTATTTGACTTTTGTTCGTTTTAATTTTTTTAATAGTTATTGAGAGCAGAAACTTTTAAAACAAATTTGAACTGGGCTGGGCCACACACGTGCTACAATGGGAAGCAAGGCTGTAAGGCGGAGCGAATCCGGAAAGATTGCCTCAGTTCCGATTGTTCTCTGCAACCATATCAGCCGCTGTCCCTCTTCTCTATCGACTCTCACTTTCTTGCACGCCGCCATCACCACGACCGCAGCGCCGTCGTCGTCGCACAAAGCCGGTCATCCGCAGCCTTTCGACTATTGTTTTTCGAACAACCGCCGACACTCACGCACCCAACCGCCAATCTGGTGAACTTGTTAATGTTTTTGTTGTTGAAAGAAAACTGAGAAGCTTTCCCCAATCTTCTAATTGATTTATACATCGATGGGGAAGAAAGGAGGAGGCAAAAAAGCTCCAAAATCAGAAATACGGTCACAAAATCCTGTTACTTTAAGGGAAGAAGCCACTGGAAAAATAAAAACCAAGCCAATTACTAACACCAAGTCACATTTGAGAATTGATCACTTAAATAAGCTTGCATTGTGGGCCACCACCGACTCTCACATACCGTCTTTGGGATCCTTCTACGGTCAGCATTTGGCCACCGTTTCAGAGGCCGCCGGAGTACCTCCTGATCCTTCCTTAATCACTTGCCAAAGGTTTGCGTTTTTACTTTTAGTTTCTTTTTGCTTTTTCTATCCTTATTTAGTTTTCCTCTCGTGTGATTCAATGCCATTATTAGGTTTTAGTTATAGACACTACTGCTAACATGCCGAAACCGGGAATGATTTGAAAAATTGAATGTAGCATGTGTTAATGTTCTGTTTGTTGGAAATGATGAAACATAATTGGCATTGATGATGGCTTTAATGTGTGAATTGAAAAATGAGAAGTCCCACATTGGAGGGAACACACTCATTTATGACATTTATAAGGAGTTAGTTTCACAATTGGGTTGGGCCCCAAGGGGCACCGCAATTTTGTGAAGGAGGGAGAACGCAAGCTAACGGACCACCACACGCGCGCGCCGCCGCCGCCCGTCCGTCCGTCCGGTCCGGTCCGGTCCGGGTTGTGGTGTATTATTGTTTTTTAACAGATGGAAATTAATTATTTATTTAATTAATTAATTGCTTGCGATGAATCACATATTACGAAACTGCCATCCACAAGGTCAAAGTCAATGTTCTGATTCGTTCAAACCCTAAACAGACTAGTCTCCTGTGCCTTGCTCAGTCAAAACCCTAATTTGACTTAGCTTCAGATGTTTGCCACGTCAAAACCCTAAAGCTGAGTCTTTCCCACGTTTTTGACTTTTGCCCGGTCAAGGAGCCTTGTCAATCAAGTTTCCTATTTCTGAGGCACTCTACTAGTGGCCAGTAAATGGACTCCGTGCTCCTTTGGATCCCCCCTTTTTCTCTGATCCAGTTGCTGAACTCATCTATAAATAGAGAGCTCACCTCACTTGGAAAAGCACACCAAAAGCTCTCCATATCTGAGGCTTTTCTCACTTCTCCCCCTTATATTCTTCTTCTTCTTCTTCTTTTCTTGAGTAGCCTCCGTGCTATATTTGAGTAGCCTCCGTGCTATATTCGAGTGTCAGTCTATCGACTGGCATACAGAGGGTGTAATTCTAGAACGGTTTTCTACAGTGCAGTAGAACTCCGATACAGTGAATCTGGGCTGTTTTATCCTGGGGACTTCGTGGTTGATAGTCTGCCTTGCACAATTTTGGGCAGTGCCTCGAAACGTCTTAAAGAGAGCGACCTAGTCCGCGACTCATCCCAGTAATATTTTCGGTGGCATAAATTGTTTTCAAAGGTTTTCGAATTTCAAAAACAACAATTTTAAGACGTTTTCGAACTGCCATGTCTACCGACGAAATTACTGGGTCAGGTTCATCTG
>NC_021161.2:3471074-3491903 GCF_000331145.2 Cicer arietinum
TTGAGTAGCCTCCGTGCTATATTCGAGTGTCAGTCTATCGACTGGCATACAGAGGGGGTAATTCTAGAACGGTTTTCTACAGTGCAGTAGAACTCCGATACAGTGAATCTGGGCTGTTTTATCCTGGGGACTTCGTGGTTGATAGTCTGCCTTGCACAATTTTGGGCAGTGCCTCGAAACGTCTTAAAGAGAGCGACCTAGTCCGCGACTCATCCCAGTAATATTTTCGGTGGCATAAATTGTTTTCAAAGGTTTTCGAATTTCAAAAACAACACTGTTGGTGTGACACATTTTCAATATGAAGTGTTGGTGCAATATACTTGTTTGCCTTACTTACCATATGTTTAGAAGTGTTTGAATTATCATGGATGAGGTATACTATCGATTCATGTGAGTTGGGTATCTGTATTCTTACAATTTATGTGAGTTGTATCTCGATTTCAAACAAAATTGAACTCAATTGATATGAACCGTGATATATGTATTGTTGAATCATTTGTTAACAATATAATTCGATTGAATCAAAGAGCATGTGTGTGAGACAACTCTGTGATTATCTGTATCTTTTGATATATTCGATGCATGTGACTTGTATCTTAATTCATAACAAAACTGAACCTTATTGCCACAACTCTTTGTATTTATTAGAGACACGAATCTCATCATGAATCTTGATTCAATTTGATGATTCTCAACTTGCCCATGAACTTTGTGTAGCGAACCACTATTTTTGTCATCTTTGTATAGCCAACCACTTTTATCTTGTTATTTTGATTTATGACTTAAATTTTGAAGTTTGTGTATGATGTATGAGCATATATTTTTGCCTGCGCCACTTGTTTGTGCCTATAATGAAGCATTTTATTTATCATGGACAACTCAAGTAGCTTAAAAATGTTTTGTACTATCGTCTACATTTGTTTGTTTGTTCGAATAATTTATCATATGTTCTTCTTATGTTGTTCTCTTTGCCGTTTGATAGTTGGAAATTTCGCTGGATTCGTGAAATATGTTTATCATTCTCTGCAGGTGTGAAACTGTTCTTCATCCCGGTTTTAATTCAACTGTACGGATTGAGAAGAATAGATCAAGGGTCAGGAATAGGCACAAGAAGTCTGGCAGCATCGCGCAAAACAATGTAGTGTACAAGTGCCATTTCTGTTCACATCAGAATGTCAAGAGAGGTACCCCTAAGGGACATTTAAAAAAGATATGCCCAACAAAAGAAAAATCGTCCTTAGAATCAACACGTGCTACAAAACCAACCATACATGAATCTTCAAAATTAGAGAAATGTGTTGTAAGCAAAGATGTTGAAATCAAAGATGAAGCCGATAAAACACGCCCTTTTGGTTTAGAAGTTGTAGTTAAGAACATTACTCGTACGGATGGTTTTAAAACTCTGTCAAGTACACCAACCTTGTTAGAAGGAAAGAAGAGAAGGAGAAATAGTTCCTCGTCGATGAAAGAAATTGAAACTCCAAGCATGTCTGCAAACTTAGAAGTAACAAAAACTCAGAGCACAACAAGCAAAAGACGAAAAAAATCATGGACCAGTTTAAAAGAAATTGCTCAGAGCAAAGGCCATGATAACAGTCAAGTTGCTAATTTGACAATCCCATTTTTTTTATAATTACGAAGATTCCTGCATTAAGTTATTTATTTTTAGATTGTGCCATAAGTTTATTTTTTTTGTTTTCTCTGCTGATTTCACTTTCAAGAAATTTTGTTGTTTCTGCTGTGATTGATACTATATTTTAGGAAAACAATAATTGTTTTCAACCTTGACTGCATATTGGTTACAAAAGCAATAAGTTACTTTTTTTCTATATCTTTAAGCACTTTGTTGGTATGTTCCTTCTAACACTAAAGTTAAGAACTTCTCACATTCCTGATATGTTCCTTCTAACATTAAAGTTAGAAACTTTTATGCATTTGTGTGTATAAATTCAATTAACAGGCTGTTGTTGTATTTGAATATTACATGTAATGAGTTTGTGAATACATTTTGAGCTGGCATGCTCTTTTGGCTTGAAATGACTTGTGATTCTGGGACATGCCTTCCTTCCTTTATGGATTTAGATTCTCTACCTTTAGCTTCAATCCAACGGTGGTTGACTATATGTATTCTAAACTTTCGGGCAATATGATATTTCTTTCCTTCAAACTTCTAATGCACCTGAAACATTCACCTGCAAATGTTCGTATGATTTTTAAAGTTTGTGTTTTATTTAATTGGTCTTAATGTTGCTTGCTTTGACTTAATGGCTCTAAATGTTGACTATGATTTAGATTTAGGAGGATTATGGTTTAAACTTTGGTTTAGTAGTGGTGTATTAATTGATATGCTTTATACTTTTGATTTTGACTTGGTGAAAATTGAAGATATCATCATACAATAACTCACACGGTTTAAGACCACTGATGTTGTATGTGACGGAGGGTTGGACGGTAATAAATCAACACGAGGATAAAATAAGTGTAGTAGAGATGCGAATGTTGCGTTGGATGCGTAGAAAGGCTGGACGAGATAGGATTAAGAATGACAACATTAGAGATAGTTGGGGGAGCACTTATAATAGAAAAAATGGTAGAAAATTGGCTTAGGTGGTTTGAGCATGGGGAGAGGAGACCCGTAGATTCTGTATTAAGGAGAATAGATCAAATCGATTTTTGTAAAGATTAAATCAATATTGTACAAATGAGGATTAAAACTTTGGAAGATATCACAATCTATCTAAACATACATTATTTGCATGTTGCTGAGATAAAAGATTAGAATGTTCCAAAATATCCATCGAGACAAGTTGAGGTAACTTCATATTCAAATCTTCAGATTTGAGGGATTTTCCCATCGTTGTAGGAAAACTTATAGAATCATTATTCTGGATATTCCCCATACTTCCACTGTATCTTGTCATATCCATGTTCACTGCAAAAGTGGCAAATTAATTGGATAAAATAACATTTTATTTAAAATAAACACAAATTCAATAATATAGCTGCCAAATCAATACTCTATTGCACAAATAAGGGTGGAAACTTGGGAAGAAATTACAAAATCTAATTTAAACATACAATTATTTGCATGTTGCTGAGGAAAACGATTGGAATGTTCTGAAATATTTGCCGAGACAATTTGAGGTAACTTCATATTTAAATTTTCAGATTGGACGAATTTTCCTTTTGTTGTAGGAAAACTTATAGAATTATTATTCTGAATAGTCCCTATATTTCCACTGTATCTTGTCATATCTATGTCCACTGCAAATAATTGGGTAAAAACAACACTTTTATTGAAAATAAAAATAATTCTAGGACAGACAAAATCAATATTGCAGAAATAAGGATCGAAACTTGGGAAGAAATCACAATCTTATTTAAAACATACAATTATTTGCATGTTGCTGAGGAAAATAGCTTCCACCGCCTGAAACAGGGTTGTTACAGAGAACATTCTTATCAGCAAATGTCGGGATTGATGAACCACCGTCACGCAAACAAGGCAGCTGCTCATGAACAGTAGAAAGGTAGATGGTCCCTCTTTTGGCATGCCATTATAATCAGCGATACCAGCATCCAGTAGAAGTTGCACACGCTGATTCAACGTTACATTGTTCATATAATCCTCCTGCCAAATATGAAGAAAAACCAATGGTGATTAATTAACAATTTTACAACCATTTTTTCAAATACTAGTAGTTGCTATAGCGGCACTATAGCACTGTAGTATAGCGGAAATTGAATATTTTCCTCAATGCTTATTTAGTACAAAGTATTGTCAAATAGCCGCTATTGCGGCGCTATAGTACTATAGCATAGCGGATTTTGAACAAAATGCTATTTTTTGCCATCCGCAATTAACAACACTGTTTACAACATGCATTTGATCCTCCTCTTATTGGCTAAAATGTTATTAGCAAATAAAAACTTGCATGCTCAGACAAAATTTTATGAAAAAACCTTTGAAGTAGCGGATAAATATAGAAAGTATTCCAGGATAGGTGCAAGTCGCTTATTATCAATTGGAAAACCCCTGATCATTTTTGAACTGAAGTAAGTAAAAAACTGAGTGTTAGTAAAGTGTCAAGTCGATTGCAATATAAATCAAAGTAAATGCAACCAATTTTAATGTGAAACTCAAATCACTCACATTTCATTTCTTATCCATTTGCGGCTGTATATGATTTTGGGATGTTTACGCCAGTTTGTGGACAACCCTACTTGATTCATTACATTTTGATGGCTTAACTCATCAATAACTCTCTTCCGTGGAAAGTTTGTGACACGCGATGAAGAATTTGTTGGCCTTTTAATCCAAGAATTCTCAAGACGAGACCCCTTGGCTGGGGACATTTTGTCGCTTTATTAGAAACTATTTGTTCTGAAGTTGAAACACATTATCAACAAACATCAGTTAGAGAAAGTTCCAACTATACAAGAACTCAAAATACAGAGAAGGATTATCATAAATTATCATAATAAAGTGCACATATATTAACACCAATTTGAATAGCAATCAGAAAAATAATACAAAAATCTTAATTCAACTATGAAGCTATCCCTCTTGAAATAGTTCCACTTCTTAATTGACACAAAATTCGATCATCCAAATTCAAATGTTGAAGTAGTAAAATTCATGATCATGAGACATCAACTAGAGTTACACTATTACTAACCTATGTAGCACATTAACTTTGGATTAAAGTTAATATTGTTATATTTAATTACTTTCAAATTCTTGAATTAAAATCAATGTCATGTTCTGTGTCTCTGTCAATACTTCATATTTACTAAAAACATTTTTGTAACTTTTTGAGAAGTTTCAGCGATCAATATAGGGTTCAAATTTTAGTGAATTCTTATTTTTGAGAGAAAATTAAGGATTCTCAATTTCTAGTTAACAGCTTCGTTTCACCTCTATCAATTTCTAGGGTCCCAGCCACCGCCGTCGTGCACAACAGCGGCACCTCCCCGCTGGAAACGACAAAAAAAGAAGGGTATAAAAAATAATATTGCAGAAATAAGGATTGAAACCAGAAAAAAAAAAAAAAAAAAAAAAAAAAAAAAAAAAAGCAATTATACACACTCAGAAGTAATCAAAGAAGACGGAAACGACGAAAAAACAAGACAAAATAAAATTTTATTGTCCTATGGGAAGTATGGAACCCGCACAGAGAACACTTCGTTTCGAAAATTCATCAAATAAAGGATAAAACCAACCTCAACCATCAAATTCAGGTTCATCTCATTTATTTATTTACTTTTTGAAAAAAAAAAGTTCATCTTTTATTTATTCAATATCTATGAAACTTTTGCTTGACTCTATGTTGACCCTTCTAATTTTTTTCTTCTTGAATTTGTAGTTAAAGAACTTAGTGTTTATGATATGAATGAAAGAGATTCTGGAAGCGCTGCTTACCTGTATTAAGTAAAAAAAATGGCAATGATTTAGTCCTTTTAGCAACGAGGAGGTGTGAGGTTAATAGAGGTAATGAATTTAACCTTTAAAAAATAATTAATGAAAGCAAGAGGGTTTTGAGACCTATAACATACCGTCCAAATTCTAACAAATAATCGCGCATATTTGGTGTAGTTATAACGAACTTCTAATGACTTCTATTTCAACCACGTGTTATCCAACCGGGGCCGGCCCAACACATTATGAGGACTAAACTATTAAAGAGATTCTGGTAGCGCTGCTTACCTATATTAAGTAAAAAAAATGGCAATGATTTAGTCCTTTTAGCAACAAGGAGGCGAGGTTAATAGAGGTAATGAATTTAACCTTTAAAAAATAATTAATGAAAGCAAGAGGGTTTTGAGACCTATAACATAACGTCCAGATTCTAACAAATAATCGCGCACATTCGGTGTAGTTGTAACGAACTTCTAATGGCTTCCATTTCAGCCACGTGTTATCCAACCGGGGCCGGCCCAACACATTATGAGGACTAAACTATTAAACAAGACTTTTTCAAAAATTAATAAATAAATTATTAATATTTTATTTAATAATTATAGAAAATTTCTTTAGTAGAATTAATAGCATTTTCAAATCTATTTTTTGTATATTTTTCAAAAAAATAAAATAATACATTTTAAATGTTCTACAACAACATCAATAATTCATGTAAAATTTTTCATCTTTTAGATGAAGAAGAAAATAGTATGTATACTACTACACTAATAATTTATGTTAGCAATATGTTCACGAATGTCCTATGATTTCTCAATTTATAACTAATATTTCTCACGTGGGCGATGTACTCACTTTTAATCTCGTAATTTCTCAATTTATACTTAATATTTCTCTCATCGTACCATCTTCATTAGTCAATTTAGTTGTAGTATAAAGCTTATTAAATAATTTGCAACAAAAATATGTTTTATTTAATTTATATAAGATTTTATCGATTGTTAGCAAAAATTAAGACGAAGGTTTTACTATGATATTTTTTACACTGAAAAATATCAATCCAAAAATATTTTTTAGTCAATGATTTAGTCTTTTTGTGTATGTGTATAATAAATATTTTTTATAATATATTGTTGTGTCTATATAAATTCGTATTAAAAAAATAATATTTTTTTGGCAATGCGTAAAGAAAAGGCTATAAGTGCCTCTCCCTTGGGCCGAGTCTGTATCCAACTTCTTAGCCTTCAATCCAGCCAAATTTCACATTATGCAATAAAATTTTAAGAGTTAGCTTTATTATCGTTACGAATCGTCTGACATTTGCGCCGGAAAGGTAATCTAATTTTCACTCGTTTGTGTCCATTGATTGAACATAATCATTGCAATGCTACCATGTGGCCTCAAAAAAAATTCAATACCCTACATTAGTGAAGAGGCAGTCGTTGCACCCTCTCATGCTGCCCCACCATCGTCAAAACTCTTTCAACCCATCTTTACTGTTCTTATGCTAATTTTTATGATAATATTATGATTGATGTTTTGAATATTTAATTACTAAAAATTAAATTTTCTATGAGGTAGAGATTAAAATAATAATTTCAATAATTAAAACAATGGTTTTACTAAAATGAATAAACTGTGATTTTAGTTTTTAAAAGTGTAAGATATTATTTTAGAAAAATAAGATAATTTATTGATTGTTTGTTTACAAAGAAAGTAAAAGAAAAGAAAGTAAAAAATATATATTTTCTTGTTTGCTTTGATAGAAAATAAGAAAAAAGAAAAATACATATTAAAAGACGAGTTAAATTTTCTTGAAGAAAAAAGTTTATATATGTTAAAACATATGTTAAATTTAGTATGACAAATTTTTATTTATAGAAAAAGTGATAAAAAAAACTTGCACATAATTGTAAGATCTTGAATTTGAATCTGAAATATATATTCAATTTAATAATATCAATATTTTTCAATTGAATTATTTCTTATTTATATATAGAGTAATGTTATCATAACACAAAATTTAACACAAAATAAGATACAAATACAATACTTTAATATTTTCTGAAAAACAAAATGTGACCTCCATAGTATTTTGTACGGTATTGAGTTTGTGTCTCATTTTATATTAAATTTTGTACTCCAATTACATTATTCATATTATATAACATAGTTTTAACATATATTTATATTCTCTTGTTTATTGTATTTAAATTTATTTTTTTTATTAGATATTCTCTTGTTTATCATACTTAAATTCTTTTTTTATGAGATATCCTCTTGTGTATCATAACAAGAGTACATACTAAAATTTGTGTTAAATTCTCCTAAAGAAAATTTTTTATATGAACAAAATAACGCTTTATAATATGTCAATTATTTTGTGAAAATATTCTTTTTTGTTTCCTTCAAAATATGTGTTTTTTTTTTTGTCTTATAACATATGTTAATTTTATTCACTAACAAATAAGATATGAGACACATGAAATGAACAATCATTTATATTTTATAACACAATAAAAATGTCAAATAATAATTTTCATATTTAGAAAAAGCATCATCCTTAGTTATAATTTCATCTTTTCTCTAATACTTTTTTTTTATAAACGGGAAAATTACAAAAACAATTGAAGAGACGAAACGAGAGGAAAATATCTATCTACAATCATCATCAAAGAAAGGAGGAGTAGGTAGGTCAACAATACTAAAATATCCGCCGAGATTAAGGTTATGCAGCTTATCAACATATTGATTAGCCTTACAATAAACATGATTTACTACAATTTCATTCTACGTGATCTACAAGAAATATGACTTTTTGAAGAAGCAACATAAAATAGAGATTACTTGTTTTCCTTGACCAGATTATGTTGACTATAACAAGAAAGTCTATTCTCATCAAAATAGTAGTCAAACCCAAATTGCAAGTCATTATTAGACCATAAACTAACCCTCAAAACTCAACTAACACAGAGATAGCCCACCTGAGATTGCAAATGGTGTTCTTGAAAAAACTAATTGGTTCTTATCCCTCCACAATATATTTACCATGATTTCAAATAACAGAGGCCAATAGTTTTTTATCGAACTAACATCAATTAACTTAATTTTAAAGTCGATCTATTGGGAAAACCTATATATTTTTTTTTTGAAAGGCTAAAGAATGTTATTGATATAAAACAAGTACAATGATTCAAAGTGAGGTGTTACAATCTTTTCACATATTTTCATGAGTCTCACATATTTTTATAATTTTCTTTTGTACAATCTTTTTATAATTTTAAGTAACACATATTAAAAAAATAAAGTGAAAAATATAATCATAAAATAAACACACCTAAAGTTTTTGACTTCAAATTCTCAAATGCATGAAAATAATTCAATTTTCAAGTGCCCCAAAACACCTCTCCCAAACATGGGAATGATTCTTATAAAAAATAAAATTGGAATATCGGTAGAAAATTAGAATCGGAACCATGAAGGGTCCATTTGTTATAAATTTTTCTAAACAATCAAATTTTTTTCTTAGAAGAATATAACTTACTAAAAATGTTTTATCCGCCTATTTACATTTAAAAAAATAATTATTTTTAAGAATTGAATTAAATTTTTCTTTATTAAAACAGACAAACATAAAAAAACTTCTATTTTTTAAAAATCTCTAAGGTTAGTTTGCTAAAGTTTCTTTTGCAGAAAAACTACTTCTTAAAAAAAGAAAAATTACCACTTTTTAAAGTTTTCTTCTGTTTATTACAACTTAAACAAAAATGAGAATATGCAAAAATCTAAATATTGTTTCAAATGATAACTTGTTTTTGTTTTTATGGTAGTTTTTCAAAAAAAAGTATTTTTTTCATAATTGCTTTTTTTAAAAGAGTAATTTTTACTAAGACAAACAAATACAAACGATTTTTTGCTTTTTTTTTAAAATTAAGATGATAAATAGAAAAAACATAAAATAAAAAAAAATAAAAAATAAACAAAGTGAAATTTATAAAATTAAATAAATATATTTTCATCTGATTTTTTGTCCATATAAATTTACGTATTAATTTTTTTTAATATTTATTGAGAGCAAAAACTTTTAAAACAAATTTGAACTTAAATTATATGATTAAAAAAAAAACTAACTTTGAAACCATATCAGTCGTTGTCCCTCTTCTCTATCGACTCTCACTTTCTTACATCCCGTCGTCGCCATAACCGCAACTCCATCGTCGTCGACAAAGCCAGTCATCCGCAGCCTTTTCGACTATTGTTTCTCGAAACACCGCCGACACTCACGCAACCAACCGCCAATCTGGTGAGCTTGTTAATGTTTTTGTTGTTAAAAAAAAAAACTTAGAGGTTTTCCCCGATCTTCTACTTCTCCATATTATCACTCTTTCAAATCGCAACAATCCAAAGGTGTACGATATATTATCCCTCTTCCAATTCAATTGATTTGTGCATCTATGGGGAAGAAAGGAGGAGGCAAAAAAGCGCCAAAATCAGAAATAAGGTCTCAAAATCATGTTACTTTAAGGAAAGAAGCCATTGGAAAAATAAAAGTGAAGCCAATTACTAACACCAAGTCACATTTGAGAATTGATCACTTAAATAAGCTTGCACTGTGGGCCACTACCGACCCTCACATACCGTCTATGGGATCCTTCTACGGTCACCATTTGGCCACCGTTCCAGATGTCGCCGGAGCACCTCTTAATCCTTCTTTAATCACTTGCCAAAATTTTGCGTTGTTATCCTTATTTAATTTATTTTTGCTTTTTCTATCCTTATTTAGTTCTCCTCTCGTGTGATTCAATGCCATTATTAGGTTTTAGTTGTCACTTTATGAAGCATCGACATAGACACTACTGCTAACATGCATTTTTTGATATAGGGGATGCATGTGACTTGTATCTTAATTCATAACAAAATTGAACCTTATTGCCACAACTCTTTGTATTTATTATAGATGTGGCCAAAACAAACGATTTATTATGTTATCACAACTTTCTCCTATTTTTTTTTATCTAATAAATAAAAATTAATAATTATAAAATTTAAATGTGATGTATTTTTTTTCAATTGGTTTTATTTTTTTTCTTTAATTTAATGTATTTTGTTTGTTCAATTTAATTAATTTTATTTTATTAATATAGTTTACTTTACTTTATTATAAATATTATTATTATTATTATTATTATTATTATTAATATTATTATTAATACTTTTATTATTATTATTATTATTATTATTACTATTACTATTATTATTAATATAATTTTATTTTACTATTTATTTTATTAATAATATTTTTTTTTGAAAATATTATAATTATTTTTGTTTTATTAAATAAACAATTTTGTAACTGTAAAAAATGAAAAGAAAAAAATCTATAAGCCTAATACATTGTTGCATAATGGGGATGCAACCTTCTATTTTTTTTTAAAAAAAAATAAGAAAGTCTTGTGGATATCATAGACTAAGAGTGCAATCATTTAATAGTGCTACAAAGTATGACTCTTTAATATTATTTTTTCATATTTTGACAATCTGGTTTGTTAAAAAAAGAAGGATATACTTAAAAAAAAATTCTAAATTATATGATAAAAAAAAAAAACTTTGAAACCATATCAGCTGTTGTCCCTCTACTATATCGACTCTCTCTTTTATGCACGCCGCCATCGCCATAACCGCAGTGTCGTCTTCGTCGCACAAAGCCGATCATCCGTAGCCTTTTGACTATTGTTTCTTGTAGCACCGCTGACACTCACGCACCCAACTGTCAATCTGGTGAACTCGTTAATGTTTTTGTTGTTTAAAAAAAAACTGAGAGGCTTTATCCAATATTCTACTTCTCCATATTATCCTTCTTTCAATTCAATTGATTTCCGCATCGATGGGGAACAAAAAAGAAGGCAAAAAAGCGCCAAAATCAGAAATAAGTTCTCAAAGTCCTGTTAGTCTAAGGGAAGAAGCCACTGGAAAAATAAAAACGAAGCCAATTACTACCACCAAGTCACATTTGAGAATTGATCACATAAAAAGCTTGCACTATGGGCCACCACCGACCCTCACATACCGTCATTGGGATCCTTCTACGGTCACCATTTGGCCACCGTTTCAAAGGCCGCTGGAGTACCTCCTGATCCTTCTTTAATCACTTGCCAAAAGTTTGCTTTGTTATCCTTATTTAGTTTCTTTTTGCTTTTTCTATCCTTTTTTAGTTTTCCTCTCGTGTGATTCAATTCCATTATTAGATTTTAATTGTCACTTTATGAAACATCGACATAGACACTACTGCTGACATGCCTTTTTTGATATATGCGATACATGTGACTTGTATCTTAATTCATAACAAAACCGAACCTTATTGCCACAACTTTTAGTATTTATTATAGATGTGTCAAAACAAACGACTTGTTATATTATAACAACTTCCTCTTATTTTTTTTATTTAATAAATAAAAATTAATAAAAATAATAATAATAAAATTTAAATTTGATGTATTTTTTTTTCAATTTGTGTTATTTTTTTCTTTAATTTAATATATTTTGTTTGTTCAAATAAATTTAATTTAATTTATTAATAATATTTTATTTTTTAAAATATTATAATTATTTTTGTTTTATTAAATAAATAATTTTATAATTGTAAAAAATAAAAAATAAAACAAATTTGTAAGCATAGTACATGGTTGCAAACTGGGAACAGACCTTTTTTTTTTTTTAAAAAAAAAAGAAAGTCTTTAGAATGTCGCAGATCAAGAGTGCAATCATTTAATAGTTCCTCAAAGTAGGACTCTTTGATATTATTTTTTCATAATGTGACAATTTGGTAGGTTAAAAAAAAAAGATATACTTAAAACAAAACTAACTTTGAAACCATATCAGCCGCTGTTCCTAATAATAATAATAATAATAATAATAATAATAATAATAATAATAATAATAAGAGTGATGTGTTGTATATTGATTTGTGTATTGTGTTATTTTAAGAAAATACTTTTTTGACTTTTACAAACTGTAAATGATAAAAATTCAAAAGCCGATTTACGAGCCGGCGGTGCATATGTGGCGCGGACTGACGACAGTAATAACAAAAAGAGTTTAAAACCTAACACGCAAGAAAAAAAAAATAAAGAGGAGAGGTCACAATCGAATGAAAATAAAAATGATCGTATTACAACCGAGATATTTATTAGTTCATTCTAAAATTTAATCGCTAAACATAAAAAAAAAAAAAAAAAAATACCTTTTAATGTCATATATCCATCATACAAAAACTCTATAACAACAATAATGTCAATAAAAATGGACGAGGATAAAATATTTTCCACACTAGTTTCTTATGAGTTCGTATTTCCAATCTTCTCCTGCACTTTTATCCTCTTTTGCCTATTATACTCTCTTCTATTTTATTTTTGTGTTCTCAAATTGTGTTTTGAATTCCGTCCATTTGTCCTCTTGTGGTAGACTATTTATAGACTTTTGGGTGTACAAAAGACAAGAGAATAATTGTCAATTGATTACCATTAATCTATTTCTTTTTCGGTTTCTTTTCATTTAATTGGCCATTATCATTGATTCATTTCTTCAGTTTCTTTTCTATTTAATTTATCGTCATTATATTGATTTTTATTACCATTGATATATTTCTTTTCGGTTTCTTTTCATTCAAATGATGACAATTATAATGATTATTATTACCATCAATCAAATTCAATTAAATACATTTTTTTTTCTTTCATATTTTAAAAAATAGTTAAAATTTCTAAAAGGAATCATAGTCAAATAGAAACCAAACACATCCATGTTTTTCTAAAATTTAAAAGTCTAACTATTTATTTTTATTATCATTTTCATCATTATTATTATTTTAATATTTATTAAAAATCATAAAATAACAGACAAAATTAGGTATCAACATAGTTAATTATGGTGAAATTTATCATCTATTCTAAGACCAAAAAAGTTATTTATTTTTCAATTCTTTTTAACATAAATATTTTTTTAATTATAAAATTTTACTACTTTGGTACATTCAATTATATTTATATGTAAAAAAATTCTCAAAATTATATGTTATATCACAATTTTACAAACATCTTCGTTATCAAGTGAATTATTTACATTAACATCGTCACAATGAACATTATCAAAATTTTAAACATCAATATTATGATTTTCAACATAAATGAGTGATTCTTTTATAAAAAAAATTAAATTAAATTATCAAGACCTCTTGTTTAAGATTGAGTTACTTTTCAAACTTTTTCTTTTTTGTATGTTCATCATATCTCGAATCATACTCACTTAATTTCTCACAACGGTCACTTAATGATCAATTGCAGTGTTTATCAATGAACAATCTATTAATATAATTGCAAATCACAAAATTAATTCCTAAAATTTAAAGCTTCAACCGCTAACAAATTCCTAAAATCAGTAAATCAACAATTTCAAATAATTTGAGTTTATAAAACCAATAAAGTACAAAACACTGTTAAAGTTCAAGATTTTAACATGAACAACTATTTGGAATTATAAAATAGTTTTGAATATTTTAAAAGTATATAATTTAAAATAATAAGAGAATAAAAAGTTACAAATATTAATACAAATTTTAATTCAAGTAAACGAAGATATGTGTATCTGGTTGCACGTGACGGCCCTACACCTATTAAGAGTAAGTATATGTTATGTTGAGTTCATAGGGGATACCTTGAAAGTGTCCCTTTGAGTATTACACACGTCAAATAATAAATTAACAAATTAATGTAGGAGTTTTATTTTTTATATATCTCTTTATTTTTTAAATATATTAAATTGCCACACTTTTAAAAAAATAATATTATATTGTCTTACTTTTTTAACACTACTAGATCATCACACGCTCAATCAACGACTTTCTGAAGATTTTTTTCTCTGTTTTATTTAATAGAAAGTCGCATCTTCAGAATGCGACTATGCATTAGGCGTACACATTTTTCTCCTACATTTTTGCAATTATAAAATTATTTATTTAATAAAATAAAAATAATTATAATATTTTAAAAAAACAAAATATTATTAATAAATTAAATAATAAAATATAAGTATATTAATAATAATAATAATAATAATAATAATAATAATAATAATAGTAATAATAATAATAATAAACAAAAGTTTAAAGCTTTTATTATCATTACAAATTGCAATTTCAGGGTTAAATTTTCAAATTTCTTTTTCCAATGTTGGGTAAAAAATTTCAGCCCTTTATCTTAATTTTGAGTTAAGTTGGCTGTTTTTATTTATTTCAATTAATTACTATGCAAATGGTTGGATTACCTGCACAACTACGCCTCTAATTATTACCTAAAAAGCTAATTTTAACAAATTTAAATTAGGTTAATTATGTCAACATTTTACAACATATAGGACTGATTTTTAAAATACAAAACTAATTTATAATTCTATTTTAAATATATATATATATATATATAGAAAATGAAAAGTTATTATTAACAGATATTACTGTGGATCATTTTATAATTGTGTGAGATAAATTTTTTAAGTTAACATTCCGTGATAGTTAAAATTAGAAATTAAGATAAAAGATTTTATTTATTTTTGGGTTATAGAACATGTAGTTGTCAAAAGAAAGCATAGAAAAGAGTCAAAGCAGCTACTACTTGTTACTCAGTTTGTTGTTCTAACAAATATATAAATAAATGCCTTCGTAAGTTGCATTTATTTATATATTAGTAGCAGCTGGCTTTATTTAAAACTGATAATTTCCACACAAAAAAGGCATAAGAAAAGTCAAAGGTGGCTACAACTTGTTACTCTTACACCTTATCTTCACAAACTCATCATGCTCTACACAAACAACTGGCAAAAGAAATGAATGCAAAAGTCATCATGTACCAAATATGAATGAAAGGTTCACAACTATTATTCATTCATATCATGAATTATTATAATCAAACATAATTTGAAAAATAAAAAACCGAAGTAAGATATATTTAGTTGATGAACGGTCACAACCACGTATTTGCATGCAGTCACGCATATCTTAACCGTCTGATCAAGACTAGACATTTAAACTTTGGACCATCTGACGCATGTGACTCTGTATGCACCCAATCCAAATCCAAGTAAGATACAATGCATGAAATGAAATTGTGAAAATAACTTTACTCATCATCACCATCTTCACCTCTGCTATGAATCCACCACAAAAGATTAGTCAAAGAGTTACCACCATCAAAACCATTCAAATTTCTTATCTTCTCCAATGCACCTTGATTATCATAAACACCTTGCAATGAGTACAAAAAACCCTTCCATCCTTCACCAACACCTTCCCTATTCAAAGCAGGCAAAGTCCACTCCACAAGATCCTTCACATAACTAACATCAGAAAACAAAACTTCAGAAATTGGACTCAATGGTATAAGCTGAATTCCAAGCCTAGCTTCTCTAGACTCAGCCGCTGCAAACCAAAGTCCACTATCTCTCTTATTAGACCACAAAACTCCCATTATCCTATTCTCTTTTGTAAACTCTTCTTCATACAATTTCCCTTCCTTTTTCACATGCCACCACATTTTTGTTCCAAGAATTTCCAATGATGTTAAGGTTGATCCAATGCTCACAAGTGAAGCATCACCATATGCCATTCCCATCAATGCTGCAGCATAGTATGCATTCACAGCTTCACTAGTACTCTCTTGATTCCTTCCATCAGAAAACTCAGTTAACCCTCCAGCCCAAGAATGTAACTTGTAAAGATCGAAACACCTTAACCGCGTATAATTCGAGTTTAATCTTATGTTCAAGTTCATAAAATCTTCCATAAGTGAATAAGCTTGAGTTTTATACTTCCTACCCCATGTTGGATCAATCTTAACAAGAACAGCAATTGCATAAAGAAAATATCCTAAATGATAATGATGATCATTGTAAATTCCGAAACCGAAATCGCCATTACTATCATTAGACCCTTGTTGAGTTATAATGCCACCCCATTTTCTATCATATAGAAATCCATTTCCATTGAAAGTTCCTTCAAGCCATGGTTCAATTGTTTCCTTCAAAAAGTTCCTAACTTTTTGAATGGCATCAAAGAAAAAAACTTCTTCAGCAATCAATGCAAGCCTAGCTGCTCTTGCAATCAATTTTCCATAAAAATATGATGATGTTGTTGTTATTGCTGATGAGTTTAAACCTTCAACATCTTTCGAAAGCGATGAAACAATTTCGTCATGCGATTCTTCTTTTACACCTTTGCTTGAGTGCCAAGTTATTGAAACAGGTTCTGTTTTCAAAATCCATGAATCACCAACAACACCAACAAGATCACCATCAATGCTTGTATACTTCAAATCATTCAAAAAAGTAACATCACTTTCACTATTAGACAAAAGCTTAACATGAAGAGGGTGTGCTAATAGTAGCAAATCACTTGAACCATTCTTCTGCCATTTATACTCAACGCAAAATGGTTCTCTAAGAAAAGCATCACCTGATAAAGGGTAACAAGAACTATACTTCTCAAGAACATCTTCAATTTTACGATCGTTATTCGGCAACAAAGCGATCCGAATTACACCAGAAAAAGGCTCACAGGTGATCTCAGAAAGATCATGGCTCAACTTGATCGGCGAGGAAGCATATAAAAGCCATGTTTGACCATTGTTAAGCTGAAAGGTGTACCTGGTAATGGATGGATCTGTAGGGACTAAGAATTCAATGGCATGAATGGTGGAAATGGAAAGAGGTGTTGGTTTTGTTACAGAAAAAGTTAAATAAGGACTTCCTCTAACAAGAAAGAAACTTAGATTTGATGAAGGGATATCTAAGGTGACACTAAGATCACTATAAGAAGATATTATGTGTTTTTCATTGGAAGTTTGATTGGTTTTTTGTTCTAAGGAAGTTATGGTGAGATCAGCATTGAAAACTTGGTATATGAAAGATGAATTGGAAAAATGAGAAGGGTATGAGACAGAAAGTGATGAGTTTGATGATTTGATGAGGTAAGGATGAATGTATTCAGGTTGGTCACCATTTTTGAGAGAAAAGTTTTGGAAGAAAGAGTTTGTAGGGAGGGGTGTGGATAGCAAATTTGGAGAGAAGAAGTTGGAGGGGTCAGGGAGGACAGTTGAATTTGTCTGTGGGAAGATAAAAGGAGTGTTCTTTTTGATAGTAGACATGTTGTGTTTGATTATGATGATTAAGGTCTTAATGGATATTGTAGTGATATTGAATCATGAGTTTTATAGTGTTTCTTTGAGGGTATGTGTTGAGCTGAGTGGAGTTCTTTCTTTTCTTTAGTACACATACTTCGACATCAGACACGGTACTGAATATAGACATTAGTAATAATTTAAAAAAATGAAACAGTATTATAGTGTTGGTGTCAGATACCAAATAGACATATCTTACATTAAATATGTCATTAATATGAAATATCGATAATATATACACCGGATATATTATTATCAATATTGGCAACTACTCTATATATCTACAAGTTGCTTCATATATTATAAAATTGTCATGAATAGGAGAATAATGGGATTTGAGTAATTTGGTTGATGTATGCATGATTAAATATGGTTGTCAAGTTGACTATATAATATTGAAATTGTAAACTAATATTATAGCACAAGTTGATGGGAAGGTTTGTTTTTTATGGCGGCTTAAATGAGATTACAAGGTGTGTAAAGAGTGGAAGTAAAGAGAATTGAATGATTGATTTAATTTTAAGGTAAGGTACATGAATGTGACCAAATTACACGATCAACATAAGTCCTTATACATGAAAGTTACAAAACAAGTAAAAACCATGATTTTGTTAGAAAGGAACCTTAGAATAATGTACTTGCTTTTCTGGTATTCCATGGAGAAATTAATTATTGTATATACTTAGTATTATGCTGAATTAAGAAAAAAGAAAATGTGACACATGACAACACATAATTGTTGAATTGAAAATAGATTATATTAAATTGGATAAAGTATATATAAGAATATATCAATAGGTTTGAATATAATTAGCACACCATTGTGCCAACTATAAAAAGTATTAAAAATGTTTCATGCTCACCATCACCATAGTGCAAGTGCAAGCATTCAATTTGAAGAGAGCATATAACACACACATATCAAATTTTACTCTATGTTTAATAACTCATTATAAACTTGAGATGAATTATTGTTCAAATTAATTATCTATTATTATAATATTAAAATAAAATATGGTATCTTCTAAAGCATACTATTTTTTGTATCTTTTATTTTTCTCTATCTTCTACTTTTATTCTATTTTGTTTTACTAATATATACCACAAACTTTTTCACTTATTTATCCAATTAGGTACAATTATTCCGTACATTTTGTAATTTCAACTTCAATCTATCACTAATTACTTATCAATACACAAAACTCTGATTACTCATTAATTTTTTTTTTTTTTGAATTCTTTCAATTAAGTATTTTTTTTTTTGAGGCCTTTGTCATTGTTTGCTTTGTCTTGTTGTTGTATGATAAGTAATTGGATTGAAGTCGCTGATGTTAGAACAACCAAGTTTGTAAATGGAATTTTACTTTTTGGATTTTCTATCAACAATAGGTACAGCAACATAAAATAAATTTACAAGTTTACACAATAGATTTTATTAAAAATCTACAATACAATGCAAGAGTTATTAAAAATTTATTACTTTTTTTTTTTTTTTTTTAACCTCTAGTTTCCATTGTAATGAAACTTTAGTAATTCAGAATTCATTTAAGAGATAAATAAAATTTAATCAATAATTATTTCAATTAAAATTTAAATTTGTGTTCTATAGAAAGATTTATTCTTAACAGAAATTCATTAAGCAATTGAATCAGTTGTTTCTTATTTTCTTTTTAAATATATAGAAACCATTTAACATTGGAAATAATAATGAGCAAACCATGAACATTGAATTTCCATCACTCAAATCCTCCTTTTTCATCACCTCTACTATGAATCCACCATAACAGATTAGTGAATGAATTTCCATCATCAAAACCATTTAAACTTCTTATATTCTTCAAACCACTTTCATTATCATAAAGACCTTCCAAAGCATACACAAAACCTTTCCATCCTTCTTCAACACCTTCCCTATCCAAAGCAGGCAAAGTCCACTCCACAAGTTCCTTCACATAACCAAAATCAGAAAACAAAACTTCAGAAATTGGAACCAATGGTAAAAGCTGAATCCCTAACCTACACTCTCTCCAAGCAGAAGGTGCAAACCATAATCCACTATCTCTCTTATTAGACCACAAAACTCCCATCATCCTATTCTCTTTTGTAAAATCTTCTTCATACAAATTTCCTTCCTTTTTAACATGCCTTAATTTATTAATAATATTTTATTTTTTAAAATATTATAATTATTTTTGTTTTATTAAATAAATAATTTTATAATTGTAAAAAATAAAAAATAAAACAAATTTGTAAGCATAGTACATGGTTGCAAACTGGGAACAGACCTTTTTTTTTTTTTAAAAAAAAAAGAAAGTCTTTAGAATGTCGCAGATCAAGAGTGCAATCATTTAATAGTTCCTCAAAGTAGGACTCTTTGATATTATTTTTTCATAATGTGACAATTTGGTAGGTTAAAAAAAAAAGATATACTTAAAACAAAACTAACTTTGAAACCATATCAGCCGCTGTTCCTCTTCTATATCGACTCTCTCTTTCTTGCACGCTGCCATCGCCATAACCGCAGCGCCGTTGTCGCACAAAGCCGGTCATCCACAGCCTTTTGGCTATTGTTTCTCGAAGCACCGCCGACACTTACGCACCCAACCGCCAATCTGGTGAACTTGTTAATGTTTTTGTTGTTTAAAAATAAAAAAAACTGAGAGGCTTTTCCCAATTTTCTACTTCTCCATATTATCCCTCTTTCAATTCAATTAATTTCAATTCACTTGACTTCTGCATCGATGGAGAAGAAAGGAGGAGGCAAAAAAGCGCCAAAATCAGAAATAAGGTCTCAAAACGAAGCCAATTACTAACATCAAGTCACATTTGATTGTTGATCACTTAAATAATCTGTTGGCCACCACCGACCCTCACATACCGTCTTTGGGATCCTTCTACGGTCACCGTTTGGCCACCGTTTCAAAGGCCGCCGGAGTACCTCTTGATCCTTATTTAATCACTTGCCAAAGGTTTGCGTTTTTACTTTTAGTTTTTCTTTGCCTTTTCTATCCTTATTTTATTTTCCTCTCGTGTGTTTCGATGCCATTATTAAATTATAGAATTTTTTTAAGTATATTATTTTTTAAAAACAAACATACCAAATTGTCACACTATGAAAAAATAATACCAAATTGTCCTACTTTTTAGCACTATTAGATCATCGCACTCTCGGTCTAATATCTTGAAGTT